>NW_009204848.1:0-121116 GCF_000690835.1 Fulmarus glacialis
TTGATGATCTTAGAGGTCTTTTCCTCTTTCCTATGATGATCATGGTGCCCAAGACAAAAAAGCATCTCTTCCAGGCCTTACTTGGTGACCTGGTCATGTTTCTGTTACCAGTGCTGATGTTTCAGTCCAGGAGCTGAAATTACAGCAAACCCACACTGTTTTATCCAGCCTCAGGATCAGAAGTTACCTTAAGCTGAATGTACAGTTACTATCTATATATGGGATGTGTGTAGTCTTAATTTGTTTTTAAAGGTTTGCCTTATTAATATATTGATATAATATATCTTGAAAATACACCTAGGATTGCCATTTGAAATTTTATTTAGAATTACCTGTGTCTGTCTGTATGTTATCTATTATGTTATGAACGATTTAGTTTTAGAAATATATTTTAAGTTATTTTATGAGATGTGTATCTTAATTGTTTACTCCTGTTTTTATAGATGGCTATACAACAGATGACATTGAATTTTACTGGCGTGGGGGTGATAATGCAGTCACAGGAGTGACAAAGATCGAACTGCCACAGTTCTCCATTGTAGACTACAAGCTTATCACCAAGAATGTTGTTTTCTCTACAGGTTTGTGGAGGGGAAGCTAAAAGGGGAGTTCACTGGGAAGACTTTTAGAAACAGATTCATTCTCAACGTGCAGTTCAGGATCTGAGCAAAAATTTTAGAAACAGGAATAAAATTAGAGCAGCAACTGAATTTTGAAAGGAGCAGTTTTTATTACAGCTTTCACAATGTATAAGGCATCACTCATTAACATATAAAGAGGATACAGTAGTCTGTCATGTTAAGGCTCACTCAAATAAGCTGTATTTTCTGTTTTCCTGTGAAAACTGATTAAGCCACTTATACACCTCAGCACCCTAAACCCAACAAGAAGTAACCTAGCCTGTAGAAGAATTAGAACCTTTATATCGCTATTTCTAGATGTTCCTTGTGCCAAGCTGTGCATGTATTAGACTAATTATTTTGTCTTTTCTGTAAAACCTTTAAAATCCTTGTTCCACAGGATTTGTAGTTTAGCCTATGCTAGCAAGCATATGACTTTCTGAATGCTGAAAAGATGCTTTGTGAGGAGGAGTAGAAAATAAGATTGGATTTCATAAAATAAAAAGCAAAACAAGAAACAACTGGAACATTTCAATGACATCACATCATTCAGGAGAGACAAGAGTTGGGTCGGGCTATTACTATGTGATGTTCTCTACCTACTTGAGAAAGCTGCTAGGTGTGTTAAAAAAAAAAAGTCTTCAAAACTCACTTTCTAGATGTGAATAGAAATCATCTTTGGAGGGAGTATAGAAGGATTGCACATCCCGAATTCTTCAAAACCAAGAAGAAATGGGACTTGAATAGTGACCTCTAGGCACCTATTTCAACAAGTGTTTCATACACCGAAATATTTCTGGTGTCCAGTGACAAAGGGCAAGTGTTGCATTGCTTGGAGAGAAGGTTAGAATAAAGGTTACACTGAAGGAGGCATACCGCAGCTTGTCAGGGAAGCAGCTTTTCTATGCTTTGATTCTCTGAAATGTATTTTGGTTGTTGATTGTTGAGTATTATGATTACCAGCAGATATGCATCTAGAGCATCCTTGTACCCTTAGAATAAAAGATTATTTAATCCCAATTCTTGCTAGAAGTTCTGCAGCTGAATATCCTGGATCTTTCAACTCTGTGTGTACTCTATGTTGCATGAAATAATAAAACCAAACTGACAGAAAAATATTTTCAGGCTTTATGCAAGTAAATTATGGCCATACCAAATATTCTCTTTTAGGTGCCTACCCAAGGCTGTCTCTCAGCTTTAAACTTAAGAGAAACATTGGTTACTTCATTCTGCAGACCTACATGCCTTCTATTCTGATCACTATCCTGTCCTGGGTTTCCTTCTGGATTAATTATGATGCTTCAGCTGCAAGAGTTGCTTTAGGTAGGCATTTTTACACATCTCATGCAGTGTGCATTAGCTGAATGCTTTTCCTTGCTTCTGGCTTAGTGAATAGTGCATGATTTGAAAAATAAATCTGTTCGATCTTTTTATGTCTGGCTTGTTAAGCTTTGTATTATTTGAATCAGCATTTAAATAATCACAATTTAAATAAAAATTAAAGTGATTTCATGTCTGAATTAGCTAACTGTATAATCATTGTAACCAGAATTAGCCCAATTGTCTCAACGTTTTCTGTTGTTGTTTTACTGCTTGTTTTTCTCCAAAGAGAATAGATTTAGTTTGCTTTTGCCCATGGCAGTCCAGAATACACATTATGGATTATAAATTGCTTTTCCTTTCAGATATGAATTAAATAAAGTTTTACTAGGGTTGTACAGCTAACCTCTCCTTAAGTTGAGGGCTTTTTTCCTTACTGTTACCTTACATTCTAAAAGCAAAACCATTTTCCTAATTAATCTCTAGAGTACTTCTGTATCTCATCACTAATCCCATGTGTGTTTGTTTATACTGAGGATCCAAGCATGTTACGAAAGTAAATACAAGTATCTATTGCCAAATTTTGTATAAATCAGACTGATTCCTGTGAGTACAGCTCTCATATAGATAAAATAAGTAAATCACCATAAAAGATACAATTGAGAATTTGACAGTTTAACTTTATAGAATACTGTCTGAGTTTTACCAGGCCTTTCCGTGTAGCATTTTCCCATGAGAATTCAAGACTGCAGACATCCGGAAAATGCTGGAGGAAAGCAAGATAACAGTGACTCTAGGCTGGTAATTTATAACTGAGACTCGTTGAGAAAGTTACAGTTTAGCTGGTTAAAAATATACTCATAGAATCCAACTACTGTTTGTTTCATTGAACACAATTTATTACAGGTGTAATCTTTGTGGTACAAAAAATTAAAGACAAAGATAAGGAATAAACACAGAGGTTGGGGGTGTTTTTTCTTCCACTAGGAAAAAAAACCTCCTAGAATTTTTCAGCTCTAGCATTTGAATAATATGAGCTATTATGCTAGAAAATTTAAATGGATTCAATAAATAGGCTTGTTAATTCTTTTTTCCAGGAATCACAACTGTGCTCACAATGACAACAATTAACACCCATCTTCGAGAGACTCTTCCCAAAATTCCATATGTGAAAGCCATTGACATGTACCTTATGGGATGTTTTGTCTTCGTTTTCATGGCTCTGCTGGAGTATGCATTGGTCAACTACATCTTCTTTGGCAGGGGACCTCAGCGTCAAAAGAAAGCGGCAGAAAAAGCTGCCAGTGCCAACAATGAGAAGTTGCGAATGGATGTCAATAAGGTAAATTGAAACGGGGATATATTTTTAGCATTGCCCTAGGAGGGCCGACTTTCACTTCTGCCAGACAGAGCTTTAAAATGTAATTTCTTGTAGAAAATGAGTGGAGTGGGATTATTATGATCTTGTCCTAGCTCTGCAGAGCAGTGTACTTAGCCACCTCAGCAATGAATGCTGCCCTCTAGCCTGGAAACTGAATGACTTTTTTCTAAAGCATGTGCTCAGTTAAGCTTTACTGTGAGATGTTTTCTCAGTCAGGGTGTAGAGTTAAATATGTCTAATCTGTTTCCAAAGGAACAAATCCAAAATGATGGCTATAGCTGATATTCTAGTAAGAGCTGTATGGAACATTGGAAATAAAACCTAAATTTAACCTACTTTCATAAATCTTTCAGATTACCTGGATAAGAAATATTTGCTGGTGTTGAAAGCTGGAAAAGTTTGCATATTTTCAACATATAATGGCCCAAGATACTGCTGACTAAATGAGAAACTGCTCAAAAATAAAGCAACTTGCTGTGCACTTAATTTTGAATCTAAAAATGGTCCCCGGTAGATGGAGAATTGAGGCAGAAAATACATTTGCCAAGATACACACTTTTGGAAAAAGTATCCATTATGCTTAATGAAAATGGAGCACTTATCATAAAGCACTTGTCATTTTTCACTTTGACCATTTTGGATGAGTTTCACACAGTGGCAAATCTGGGCTGAATGCTAAAATGTACTCAGTGTGGAATGTACAAACTTTCACACACATGCAAAACTGGAAAGTTAAATAAAGTTAAATTATCTTTTTCAGCATGATACTCCAAGGGGAAAAAATCAAAATCAGAATTTAAAAAAAAAAAAGTCTAAATCAGAAAAGACCCAAGTGATTATTTGTGAAGTGGAAACATAAGTTTCATACAGCTCTAGTGGTGGAATTTCTCATGTTTGTTCAGAACTTCTACGCTACCATAGTGTGCCTGCGGGCAGAAGAACATTTTGTTCCATTTTTGCTGGAACAACAAAAATCCATCACATGTTGATAGCATAAAACAGTTAGTTTTATAGGTTGTATTTCATAGTCTTTTAAAGGAGGAGGATTATATTGTCATGGCTCAGATCTCACCCATTCATTAATTTTTTTTTTTCTATTTAATTTGAGAGAAACATGAATGAAGGCAAATGCATAATGATGAGATCAATTTTGATGTTATGGTACCATAGATCACATTTTACCATTGTAAAATTCATGAAGACTCTGTAAAATCTTTTTCTTTCTATTGGTGATTTTTCAGAAATGTAAAAAAAGTTGCAAGCTTTTATTTAATTTGTCAAGTTTATTTTTTAAAAATCAGTTTCCTTTTAAACAATCAAAGCTATTAACTAAGAAACCCTGTAGGTAATTTTATGAGACTAGATCTGTGTTTACCTGAATTCTTTCCTCTAATATCAATGGAAATTTAAGGTCCATAGGTATCAGAGTATCACCGCTGAGGTATATTTTTGTATTCTGTTTCACTTGTGATATTTTCTGTCTACTTATTCATACAATAGATCTTTCAGCCATGTAACAGAATAGTCTAGTGGCAAACTGCTAATCATGAACTAGAGTTTGAAAGCACTAACTAGTGTACTAATCCAATCCAGTAAGCAGAGTAAATTAATTCCCATAACTGTTGCAGAAATTCACCAGCCTACAGCACAAAGTATACTGGGAACAACTTTTTTTTTTTTTTTTTTTTTTTTTTTTTTTTTTTCTGAGCTTTTTTTTTAATATCCCAGGCCCAATTTTTTTTTTTTTTTTTTTTTTTTTTTTTATACTGAGCCTTTTGCTTAATATACCAGGCCAGCATGGTTCATAGTCTATGGCAGTTCTCCTCTGGTATCCAGATACACTCTGATCTGATAACCAGGTCTGCAATCCCTTAAGCAATAGATAGAGAATCAAATAGGAGAGGATCAGAAAAGAGTAGTGATCAGAGAACATTGTCCTACTGCACATAGACTGCTCTAGGGGGGAGGAAAGGAGCTGACAACTGTTCTTGCTGTTTGACCAGCAGCGGGAAAACAGATTCACATTTAATGGACCCAAAAGGGGGCCAAATATTATATAATTATTTTCATGTACAAGAAACAAAAATGGGTCTGAACTGCCGAATTTGGTTCAGATGCAGGCTTCCATGAAAACCCAAGTATTTTAGAAATGGGACCAAACGATCACTCCGTCTCTAATTAGGATCCAACATTGAAGGACTAATTTTACGAAGTATGAGTATTCTTTTGTGATATTACTAGATTCCTCTTGTATCACTACATGGAATACTATTAATTTATGTTTGTGACTTCAGATACTTCAGATGTGAGAAAAGATTAATGCCATGAGTAATAAACCTCAAAAAATGAGGGTGAAAACTTCTGTACAGCTCTGTTACTGCATTCAGCATAGACATTGTAAAAAAGGCAGATGAATAGTTATTGGAACTGCTGCTTGTAGTGCAGCATCTTTGTTTATGCATTACAGGCCAGCAAATCTGTACTAGATTTCTGCAGATTCCAACACCAAGTTTTGTAACAGCCTCTTACAACTTTTCTGAACAACAAAAGGTGGTGAGAGGAGAAGTGCTGATTAGTCCTTCCATCCACAACTACTTGCAAAATCAAAGTAGAAGTTAATAGATACTCCTTTTATGCTGTTGAATTCTCTGGTATGGAGGGATTCCAGAGCAGACACAGACATTGGTAGTCTCTCTATTTTTGCTCAGTGTTACTCAGAAGATAGTAGAGAGCCTACAGAACAGTACAGAAGCACAATAGAAGCTGTTCTTCCATGACTGTGGTATCTACTGAATCCAATGTAATCCCTTGGAGATTTGGTGAGTCAGGAGGAGAATGTCCTGGTTTTTTCCATTTGAGCAAACACCATCAGGCTGGCTGCAGAGCTTCCTCTGGGCTATTCCAGATGAAACTGTGGCCAAATCTTTCTTTAAATTTCATATTGTATTCATGTCATATGCCCAATGAATGTGGTGGGTTTGGTTTGTTTTTTTAGAATCATAGAATAGTTTGGGTTGGAAAGGACCATTAAAGGTCATCTAGTCCAACCCCCCTGCTGTGGGCAGGGACATTTTCAACTAGATCAGGTTGCTCAGAGCCCCGTCCAATCTGACCTTGAATGTTCCCAGGGATGGGGCGTCCACCACCTCTCTGGGCAACCTATGCCAGTGTTTCACCACCCTCATTGTAAAAAATTTCTTCCTTATATCTAGTCTGAATCACCACAGAAGATTGTAACTTCATATACTCCCTCGTTTTCAAAGATTGTTGGCTCTGTTTGGGGTAAAGGAAAGGAAGAGAAGGGATTGGGCCTATATCTTGATTTGCTTCTTGAATTCTGAAACCTGAGTAATAAAATCATGGAGAAATTTAAAGGACATAAAACCCGAGGAAGATTCAGACTTGATTACCAGCAGACACGTTATCACAGACTTGTTAAATCATATTGGACATGCTCAATTTTCTTTGCAGTGACTTCAGGTTAAAATGGCTGTGTATGACCATTCCACTCTGGAAGCTTCTCAAGCTGCATTCAGCAGTTTATTCCTTTAGTCTAACTCGTCTTCTTTTGCCTTTGTCAAGGCTAATTGTTCTCTCTGTAAACAGTCGTATTGTTGCTTACAGGTAAAGCACTGGTTTTCTTCTTACTCCAGACATCCTTCATTTATTGGAGACAGCATTCACATCATTTCCTTACCTCTCTTGTCAAGCCTATTGCCTTATACTACCTTATTTCTTCAAATGCCTTTATAGTCTCAAATTTTTGCATCTCTTCTGTTCTGAATGGCATAGTACTGCAAGTGTATATATAAGGATAGGTAAACTGGGAGTGTTGTATTTCTGCTTGAAGGCCTAATATGTGTCATAAACTATGGTATATATACTCTAACCCATTGTTATGCAATTTTATTCTGTGGACTTTTCTATTTTAAATAGGAATGTTGACAGTCATCAGCATCCATTTGATCCTTTGTAAGCACATTTCATGCTATCTTTTCTTTAGGCTCAGGGCACTAATATCTAATATATTGTCTGTGCTTCTTCCAGATGATTAACAGATATGTTAAAAAATAGGGCCAGATTCTAACCTCTGCCTTTACAATATCATTCAGCTGACTCTCTTCCTATGGGTAATTGTACATATATCTGGGACATATAATCTCTTCAGTTTTAAGATAATGTGTCAAAGGTTTTACTGAAATCCATAACTTTCTTCTGTTAATTCTGTAATTACATAAAAATGGTCTGGAAGGATTTGGTCTAGAAGCCTCTATGAGGCTTTTTTCCTTCTAACTGTAATTTTGGTTTCTGTTTCCTTTGGGGGGAAGGAGAGTGGGGAAACAAGCTACTGTGATATAACCCTTCAAGTTTACTTCTTTATGAAGCCTGGTTTTTTCTTCAAGGAGATGATTAGCTTAACCAGAATCTCATTGTAGAGCCTGTTACAACTGCATAATTTCTGATGTAGACCCGCAGCCATTTCAATATACTTAATTTCTGTTATCGCAGTTCAAATAATGAGCTTCTTGGTGCTATCTCAGTACTGATTTATTCCCCCTAAGTTTCTTCCAGAATGCAGTAGCCAAAGTGTTTTTGATTAATTTTTAAATTTTCTCTTACATTGTTGGATCCAATAATTTTACATTGGATATTTCCATCTTGGAACTGTGGCTTAGATGGGCTTGCTGATGTTGATCACTATGATGTGTCTAATGCATCTTCTAGTCTTTGTGTTGTTCAGGATTTGCAGTCTGATCACCTCCCAAGCTCTGTATTTTCAGTATATTTTCCTGTGTTACTAAATTCCCAGTCAACCTGCTGCTTATGCTGTTGTTACGTCTTTTGGATTCATTGCTGTTTTTTCCACAGTTGCTCATCTAACTCATTTGATCCAGACTACTACATATATTAATTGACTTCTCTGGAGGTGTAAGTAAGGTGAAAATGGTTTTCAATATCAATGGTATCTGTGTATTTGTTATTCTGGATAGATCAGAAAACCTCTGTTACAGCTATGTGGTAATTTAATGGAAACCAGAACTGTCACTGTAAAGACCATGGTAAATGTACTGGCTGAATGAAAGGCTGATTCTTCTTCCTCTGTAAAGAAGTGCTTCTTGCATCTTGCCAGCTGTACATTTGACAAGGGGTGGTTATAATGGAAAAGCAGCTGTATGCCATCCTCTTCCAAAGCAACAGAGACTGGAAGTGTGTCAGGCAGCAGAGACGATACTCGCTGTGAGTATTGATATCAGTTCCTACATCAAGGCTCTTGTTAAGAGATGGCTACAGAACCATCTCTTGATGGAACACCTTGTCAGTCTTTTCTTAGATATCAGTATGGTTTCCTTACCAGGATATTAGCTAGAAACAGGATGTGATACTTGAATTTTTTCAAGCCAGATATCAAACCTTATAGAGGCATTACCATATAATTTTTTGGTGCATCTTGCCTTTCATTTCTAGTCCTATCTTTCTAATTCTTACATGCATGTTATTCAGGTAGTGTTTAAATTATTTCTGAATTTTTTTTTTCTTCTTTATAGCTAGATCATCTAAGTTTAGAATAGTTAATTATTGCAAATTAACATTTCTTACATAAAATTTGTTTGTTATAGTCTTTCAAAGTGATTTGATTTGCCACTTCACAGAAGTGGCATTATTTTTTGCATAATGTAAATACATCACTGAATGTGGTTTTAGAATGTATACATTGCAGTATGTATAATTATCTATATATAAGTTGCAGTGATAATTGAAGCCTAGCTTAAAACACAGGTTTCTTAGTGCTTAAAGCACTAGGTTTCCAACCTAGCTTAAAGCACAGAGATGCTGTAAGTGTACAGGCTATATAACTGAAGTACGTGATAACATAAGTCAGGTAAATAAAACTCTACCTCTAATTTTGCAATCATGCTGTTGTTATTATGGGCATTAATAAAGCAATTTCCCTCTGGAAAAGAGGGGAAAATTGTCAGGGTATTATGCAACACTTCATAAAACTGTTTATACAGATTCTTCAGTCATTTTTTTTTTTTAAATAAATGTGAACTGACATTGCTAACTGACATTGCTATGTTTAGATAAGGGTTTTTTTCTAAACACAAAGACTTCTTTAAAATATACTGAATTTATTTTTAAAACAATGAGTAGTCTTTGTATTGCGTAAGGTATTCAGTCAGCATACCTGAAAGTTACAGTGCATTACTGTCACACAGTGCCAAGTCACAAACAAGATAAATTGTCGGACTAATGATATTTTTTATCAGAAATTTGGGTACCAAGTAGAGAACATGGAACTTTAATATGATAATGAGATTAAACCCCTCAGTTTTCAGACTAAAATGTAAAGATGCATTAACAGGGCTGCAGGCCCGAGATAATATACCTTGCTCCAAAGTAATGCTCATTAGCTTAGGCTTGGCTAATGCCTTTATTTCCCCTCTGATTTACTGCTGGCTTGCCTTTGGCCTTTTCAGTTCACAGCAATATTTGTTCACGTCTATCTGAAGAAATCATATAAATGCACCTCTAGTGAGGAGGAATTATCGCAAAGGTACCTAAAACCGGTCAGTATTTATTACATAGGACTGCACCTTACACCCTGTGCACCAGAGGTACTTCTAGTATAAAACATGAGCAAGCAGAAGACTGTAAAATCTTTTGGAAAAAAGAGGAATTTTAAAATGGCTACATGCACAGACTCAATCAACTGAACAGGATATTAAAACATTAAGGCAACATGAAGCTCTTAAAATTTCAGTCTAAAATCTCAGATCCTCACTGCTCTATATCACTGGAGCTAATGCTGCCAACGTCCAGATTTCAATGAAAGCATTCATCCTCTTCCTTTCCCCTCCAAGGAGAGTTTTCCTTTTGTTTGCAGTACAGGTAAAACTGCACAAGGACTGATTCTTGATCCAGGGTCAGAAGGTATTCCTTGCACAGAAGTTTATTGAAGGACATGTAATAAAAGTAGGCATGGATTATAAAAGCTCAGCTTTCTCCTAAATTTACATTCATGCATTATTAAGGAACAACTTGCATATGAAACAATCATCAATGCACAGAGTGCTCAGTCAGCCTCTTCATGTTTTGTTGAAACCTGAGGTTTGATAGGAGTGAAATTTGAGGAAGTTCAAGTTTTAGCCCACAGCACTTTGCAGAAGCAGTCAGAAGGTGATTTATTGCCATGATCCGTAGTGGTATTCCACATGACATCTGAATAAAGGTCAAGTCAGCTGCGTGAGTTTTTCTTTCTGCAGCTGTGCTCCTTCGAATGCCATGTTTAATTAATGTAAGAACAGTGCACGTACGCTCCGTTTGTTTAAAGCATGATATCTCTTTTGCGTTTGTAGTGCACCTACAAACCTGTTATCCACCAGTGACCCTGAATTAGATTCATTTTTTGTTGCAAAAAAGAATCCATTAATGCAGTTTATATCATTATTTCAGATTGTGGGGCACAAAAAAGGCACATGATGTACAGTAAAATAGAAGAAATGTATGTAGCTGCAGTCCAAAAGGCATGTCTGGCTAGTGAATTTGGTGAAAAATTGATTTCCCAAAGCAGATCAGCTCTAAAGACTTTGACAAGGTTTAACTGAATGGCCAATTTCTATCCAAAAAATAAGTTGTAACTCTAAACTCTTAACTCCCCTATATGCTAGGGGATGTAACCTAGCTGTTCTCATGAATCTTGAGATCACTGGATTCCGTACACTAGGGTGGCACTAAGTGGTAAAAATATTATTATAACATAGAAGATGACTGTTTGTCAGCCCCTTTCCGTTATTTATAGTGTCTAAAATGATCATCTGCTTGGTTTCTTTTTGCAGATAGCAATACATTGTTATATCTAATTTAGGGGAAATCGATTTCAGGTGATACAAAATTCATATCAGAAGTGTGTACATAATCAGAATGATAGTATCCCAAACTGGTAAGAAGGAGCATACATATTTCAAATCCCTCTTTTATAGTTTTTGCCTATCTTCAGCCTATCAGTAACTATTAATTATGATGCTTTACCTTTGTTGTTGTGTGCTCTTTAGGCTGTAAGATTACCTAGACTTAAACAAGTTAATACTTTCAACACTATAAAAAAACCCCAAATTGCTATGTTAGAACACATTCTAAAGACTTTTTCCGAACATTTAAAAAATATTTTTTCCTTAAAAATCTCCCCCTCCCCCCTGCCGCCCCTGACAGTGGAAACATTCCAATTCCCAGGAGAGACACGATGCAGTCACTCTGCAGCATGCCACGGAGACTGCTTGTCTTGCATAAAGACAGAGCAAGGTTAATGAGCAAAATAGCCCAAACAACCTAGGAATAACATATCTAGCAGTATTCATAACAAAATATTGCTAATGTAGCATATGAACTGGGCATCCATGTCGGTATGTACAAATTGTATACTTTCTTTTATATATATCCTTTTTTTAAAAGGGTGTTAGGGTGTGTATTGCATATACATATGTTAAATTTAATGAAACAGTCATGCTGGGCTATGAAGACCTAAGTTTATCGGTAAATTCACTTAGTAAATTCTTTTAGGTAATGGCTGCTTTCCCAGAATTCTGCATATGGAGAAATATAGACACCAGGAGCTAGTTTCTCACATAACTTAGGAAAAAGGTTAGGAGGTCAGTAGGATTATGCCTAAATTCAAATATGTGTGTGTATATATACAGACATATATGCCTATATATATGAATATATCTTTTTTACTCCTTAGATACTAGTTTTAAGAATCCCTCTGTAGTGATATAAGATTATATTAAAACATAGAAGTCTAAATCTTGTTTATGCTTATGTCTCCATTCTTCTTTTTAGAAGTGTGGGAGACTGGAATTTAGTTTTCTTCCCACCCAAAAAACATGTTGAGCCTTCTTCCTAAACTTAATACATCTTAAAGCTATGTACAAAAAGCCCTGCATCACTGTCCTTGCTTATGTCCTCAAATGAACTCAACTTTCTGGTATTATAGTTGTCAGAAACTTAACGCTTTTGGGCTGGCCTGAGGGATGCAACAGTAAGGGTCACACAGCCTAAATCAACATGATTATGTTCATGTGATGTTTCGTTTGGGCCACTTTCTGTCCGTGTATTCTTTGAGTATTCAAAGGTTCCTGCAGGTAGCTGGAAATTAAGGTCTTCAGAAGTGGAAGATTTTAGCTTACATTTTGCTAGATGGAATTCTGAGGTTTTATGTTTTATATATTTTTCAAGCTATAGCAGTTTTGGGTAGGAAAAGTGTCTTTACACAAGTTTCAATTGTTGCATAGAAGGTCTTTTGTTTATTAAGGTATACAATAATATAACTGGAGGAGAAGATCCAAAAGTCGATTCCATGTAGGTATCGTTTGAAGAGGTCTAGCTGTTGTGGGGGATGATTCTTCAGCTTTTATTTCTTCTTCCTTTTTGCATCATGAGGCATATATAACATATAATAATTTGCAATTTAAAAATAAGCCTGTATTTGGTCCCATTAACTCATTAATAGCTTCCTCAGTTGTCAGTAGATCACCCTTCCTGAAATGCATCTTATGAAACTTTTATAACATTGAACATAATAATGTTTTACATAAACACCTACCATGTTTGCATGTTAGTGAACTATTTTTTTCTCTTGTTTCTATAAAATTATGTGTCAAGAACAAACTGCACACTATTGCCAAAAAAACCCAGTCTTTTTTCCTTCGTTTTAACTGTGTTCTGAAATTCTCCTACTATCCATATATTTATATTTTATATGTGTGTATATATATTGCTATAGAACTATAATATGTTTAACTAACCAAACTCAAGTTTGGTTTAAATTTACAAGCACAAAAGGCCACCAAAATGTCAGGAAGAAAACAATAATTCAATTTTTATTTTCTCTAGAGCTAATATATACACAAAACCAATTTAAGTATAACACAAAATTTTCAATGATATTGGCATATGTTGTACATACACAGAAATTTATTTAGAAACAAATCTGAAATGACTAACCATTCTTGGCAACAAAGTTTCTTCATTCTTGTCACTCATTTTTAAATGAGTGACAAAATGTTAGACTCTCCCCAAAACAGCAAACTATCAGTGTACAAGTAAATCATGCAGGAATATTCTAATTCAGTCAACGAATTCAGGGTTTTTTGGTTATTTTAAAGCAGAACACTTTTCATTTTAATATTGTCAGGACTAGTCCTCTGAGCCTTACAGTATCTATAGCCATGGAACTGGCAGTATTTCAGGCTTCTAAATCAGCACTGAACGTGATCAACATAAGTACATTTCTAGATTTTTTTGTAAATTCTGAAATTTGTTGTCAAAAGTTGGAAATTCATCTTTATTTTCCTTATAATGAAAACTTGTCAGTGATTTTTCATAGAAAAATCTCAAGAATTTTCTTTTAATTTTTGTGTTCAATTAATTGCAATTTCTCTCCCGTGTTTTATTTGATCTTTGTCACAGCTCCCAAAGTTTTTCCTTCGACCTCGTACTGCCTCTGGCCATGTTAATCTTTGGTCTGGGCCCAGGAATTATGTTGTTGGTCTTCCCCAAAATCATGAGCCTAAATCTGTTAACATCATGGTCAGATGGATGAAACACTGGTAGACTTCTATACAATCCACCCACTCTTGTGGCAAGTATATGCTGTAGACTGCTCTGATCATTCTATTTGACTTCAAAGAAGAAAAATAACATCTATGTATTTTGCAGAAGTCTGTTCTGGAGGAGCAACTTTATCAACCTTATTTTTACTGTCTCGTTCATATATCAAAACCATAACTATATGCAAATTATACCTTAGAAATTTTGCCAGTTGTGATGATAACCAAATGTTCCATGCGTTTTTCATCTTTCATGAAGGTTTCTTATATAAGCAATTTTGCTGTGTTTCTGTAGTAGATTTTTGGTGCTAGGTATATCTGTTAAAGTATATTTCATAAGACAACGTAATAGGAGACTTAGCTTACGGGCATAATGGAAGTTTGATGAAATTTTGATCTTATTTATCACAGATGGAAGAGAGCACCTTCTGGGATGTAGGTTCTTGCTGATGTGTTATTCATTTATATTATCTCCAAGAGAATTAAATATGTACACTTAAATCAGATGATATTTTAACAAATAAATAACAAATACTTCATCAGAGCAGTATCAGTAAGCACCTGGCTGCCTAACACCTACTTTCTTGGCAAAATGGTAGGATTTAGAGCTGTTGTTAATTGGTACCCCAGAAGACTTCCATTCTAAATCACCTGCTTTTGCTTCCTCCTAAATGTCTCAGTAGTAAAAAATTGTTGCTAAAAATTGTAACTGAAATTTCAAAAATTCCAGTTCTACTTACATTGCTTCCTTTATGTTTATTTTCAGTCAAAGATTGATTATTTTTTTCCCCTTTTAGTATTTACAAAATTTCCCCTGTAAAAATAAATGCTTTCAGGAAGTTCAGATAGATTAATTTTGAAATGTTTCAACTTTTCTCCTACAGAGGTTTTTTATCTTATCTTTAACATAGAAGAGGTTTCTTGTTTCATGGAAGGGTTTCATTTTTAAGACAGAATAACTTACAAAGAATTGCTTTGGTCTGAGTGATGATTTTGCAATCTCCTGGAGGAAAAAAGAAATCTGTACCTGAAATTTCTAGAAGGGAGGGCAACTACCTTTAAATATCATCAATATGAAGCTTATTCAAATTTGAAGACTTTCCAATTAGAATTCCCGTTTACTAATATTTAGCTCCACCATTGTGATATGTTCTTGCAGGATAAAGAAAAAGAAAATTGTTTCCTCCTTATGTATATATGCATTATTCATGGTTTTGGATTGAGAGCGAAAGTCTCATTCTCAGGAAATCACTTGAAAACATGACTAACCTTAATATTTATTTAAGTCCCATCAAATTAATGTATCTGCTTAAGTAAAATTACAAGATCATTTCCTGAATCAGATATTTGTTTACTGTTTATGGTCAACTATATTTGCTGCACTAGAATGGAAATTACATGTACAACATCAAGGCCTTACTTACATAATTTATTCCTTCCACTTTACTAGAGATTGCATTGGACTGAATTATCTTGGCCAAAAGTGAAATGGAGGAAGATGTTTTTCTACAGAATCACAGTGTACTCTCTATTTTTCTTTCTTGGTTGGCTAAGGTGATTTATCCCCCTTTACTCCAAAAACCCCAGGGATGTTTTTGTGATATTTTAGAAGATGTTGGTGTAAGGTTCAAGCTGAGGACAGGACACCATTAGGCTGTTTCCCCATTTTTTCCTATTCTGTACCATAATTCAAACGGCAGTCCTGATTTTGCCTATTTCACTTGTTGGCTTTTGGTTTAGAACATTGGATTCTGTGCAGCAGTTTGAACAAGTTCATCTTTCATTATTTTTATTCAAATATCATCAAGCCAAAGATACTTCAGCCTCTTGCATTTTATGTGGGCACTTATTCTGCAATGCCTTAAGTATGGGATCTTGTGTGTAAATAATGGATGCCAAAAGAAATCAGATGTGTTCAACAATTTCTTCAGAATCCTACAATAATTATGACTAAGTTATTGATGTGTTACTAATGATAATGGTCAAGAAATCACATATATCAGAGGGTAAAACTGGATGCCTAGAAATTGAACTACGAGTAGTTATAGCAGCGTTAAAGCTCTGTCCAGATCTTGCATTTTCTCTCACTTTTTTTTTTTTTTTTTTTAATTCTTACAGGTCTCTTGGTTTTTTGCTTAGATTTTTAGGCTTTAAAAAGCTCAAGAACCTAAAGAAAATCCTGATTGAATTTGCAGAATTTCTCTGGATTTTCTGACCTGAAACCAAACAAAGTAACCTGAAATTATAAGTCAACCTGATTTTAGTCCTCTGTCCTCTGTCTGCATGCTTTACAGCCTGATGCAAATCTTAGGTGTATAATGCAATCTGAGCCAATGCATGCTAACATGGTTTCATGAACAGTTACTGCAATGCTGGCAATAAATTCAGTTTTGTACAGACAATGGAAATGCAGTGTTTGTTACGTTCTTAAAGACAATGTTTCACATATGGATGTTTTGAAATATTAGGCATTTGTGCTTTATGAGTTCATAGCTTTATCTCAGCAGACTAGCTTACCATGTCAAAAATGTCTGGATAGCTTTAAGCGGGTGCCATTTGAAAATCATTAATTCTTTTTTCTTCCAGAGTGAACCTAGCAGCAGCTTATACAGGACAATCTACCTTCCACACATTACCTCGTGTAGTCAGTGCAATCCCCAGAGATCAGTGGTTCCTAATCAATAAGTCAAACCTTGCTGATGTGGTGGAAGATCCCTATTATATGTAAAGTGCGCTTCATACTTTCACCTAATCTTGCCAGAGCTACTGTAACTAGTCAGGAATAGGATGTTACTGGTTTTCCAAGCAAAGCTCAGCTGTAAGAGGTGGGAAACTATGCTATAGATAATACTAAGGTCTTTAACAAACTAAATTATATGTCTAGGCATGTCATGTTGGTCTTCACTGCGAAAGGGATCTTTATTTCTGTCTTCAGTTCTTAAGAATGTCAGTTTGCAGGACCTATGAATGCTGAGATCTAATCTCAGGTGTTAATCTTTGTAATAAACTGGGTACTTCTGTTCCCCCTTCTTGGTTCAGCTCACCATATTTTGCTTTGGGCTGGTGGCAGCCCTACTTAACAAAAGGATATTTCTTTTGAATTTACAACTGCTTTTTTTCACAAGGTATTTCCATCATAAATTCCAGCCCTACTGTCTATTTTATCCATGGCTTCTGAGCCATTCTGCCACAAAATGAGCCATCAGTAGCTGCCTGTAATTGAAGGCTACAGGTGAAAATGAACAGTATATGAGGAAGTAAACATGTCAATATTATATCTTTTCAATTCATCAATATAAATTTACCTCCTACTTATAAAGCTGTGTTTGGCATAACAGTAGACCATAATCACCAAGATGCTGCTTTACTAGATGTTAGTAGTTTCAAAGATCTGGTCATCCTTGGAGGATTCCTAATGTACATACGTGTGTATGTATATGTGTGGGAGTTGTAATTTCCTTGTATTTTACAGTTGCTAATGTATTAGCGTAAGAGGAATTCCTCAAGAAAGCCATCATTTTGGAGTTTCTAGGTAGCAGGAAGAACATGTAATGGTAACATTTCTACACTTTCCTCTGTATTCCCTTTATTTGAGGCCATCAAAAAGGTCATGGCCTCTTTCAAGGCTCCAGAGTCAGCTTTTCTTCCAGTTGACCTGGACCTATAAGTGAATATCATTTGCATCATATATTTTGTCATCCACCTTTAAAATTGATTTATAAAAAACCCACCCTCTTGCATGGTTGCTGAGCTCTGGTCATTTCTCCTCCACTTCTGCTTTCACCTTTTATTTCCATGGTACTTGCTGCTGCTGCTTTTTCTTCATCTTCACATTCTCCCTTCCTTCCTTGTCCCTGGGAATTTCTCCATTAAGTTTGAACTCTCCTGTTCACCATAAAGAGTCTAGTTCTATGGTTGAACAATCCTTCAGCACCAAGAGATCTTTTTAACCTTCTTCCACCTCCTTTTGAAACCACTTTTACACTTACTTTTCCCCCAGAATAATTTTAACAGTTGTTTTCATATCATCATATCTTCCTTGGTCAAGTGACCAGTTGGAAAAAATACATTTACATCACAAAGTTATGTTACCTTGAGGAGCAGGACAAGGCAGTAATAGCACCTCTGAAGCCAGAATATACTTCTGCTAATTGTTGGCTTAGAGGTCCCTATATCTTTTAATTAGTTGTCCTATTATTACCCTAGAGTGCTTTAATTTTAAATGAAAGATAATAGCTGCCTTATCTCTAAGGAAACTGGTCTTGATTTTATTAACTTACAGGACAGAAGAATAATTGGCACATATCATTGTCCAGAAATGTATTCAACAAAGGTATCTTTCATTGTTTTCTAATGTTTTTATCCTCAGAGACTTAAAATTCAGGTCCTGACAACTTATGGTCATTAAAGATCCCATGGCACTTTTTTATAGCGTGGTCATCTCAACCCCAAGCATCTGGCCAAATACCAATTTATGTAACTGTTCTGCTTACCTAACATTCCCCACCACCACTCACCCACCCCATAGTTTCAATTGGCTACAGCATTCTCCATTTCCTCGACTAAAATATAGTGTATTGTTCTGCACTGTCAGTCACCACATTTTGCCTCAGAGATAATTGCGCTTCACTGGGAAGTGAAGCGGTTCTTCTTTCTAAAGCTTGTAAAGCGCTTTGGGATCCTTTTCAATGGGCGGTGCTGTGTACAATAAATGTAATTCATTATCATTCTATCTCAGGCTTCACTTAACTACAAACGCATGTTTTATTTAGAGTTGGGCGAACCTGCTTGGTGGAAATAACACTCCCAGCTCTCTCGAATCTCACAAGGAACCTTTTGTCAAAGGTTGAAAAGTTAGGATAATTTCTTTCTGGGTTTTTGTTGTTGTTGTTTGTTTCTTTTTTTCTTTTATTTTCACATTTATTTGTACTTCTGGATTGGAACTTTGGGAGTTCTTCAGATTGGGAATTCAAAATACCACGAAAAATGAGTTGTTGTTATAGTCAATTCACTGTTCCAGGTGCAGGAGGGTCAAATTAGTGTTTGAGAAGCACCTGAACTTTGTGGTGCTTACTCGGCTATCCTAACACTTGAAGGTTCGCCCATCACTAATTTTTACTGTATTTTGCATTATTTCTTCTGAAAAAATATTGGAAAATTGAAAAATGCTCTGCTCCAACTCTGATATCAGTGTGATATGTGCAGAAGAAGACACTTTGCCCTAGAAGATAGTTTAGAATATTATTAAATGTTTTTTATGCCCAGCATCACTAATCTTACTACTGCCAAGATTGCCAGATATCTGCAGGAGTTTGCTGTGTTAAGAAATTTCCTGAAATGAGAACAGAAGTGACAAAAGAATCAAAGCAAAAAGTTAACTGAAGGAGTGATATCATGTTGGTAAAACATGTCTATATGTAACTCTAGTAGACTAAAATAACTTTTCTTGCATTTGTGTTGCATAGAAAGTATATGAGTGTGTAAAGAGCACTCAAATTTCTAATATCATTGCAGATCAAAAGAATAAAATACTTAAAGTAGATTCATCCCAGGAAGATTTACGATGTGAACAAATTTGTTGGCACTAAAATCTTTGCAAAGATAGTATCTTAGAATGCACAACTTTGAGGTGAAAATAACTCAGGCTCTGGATAAGGGGTAAAACCATTGCATTAGTGGATGTTTTGTCAAACTTCCCCTGATGTCACTGGAACTAAAATTTCTATTCTTTTCTTAAGACTATGTGAAACTATGGAAAATGTAGTTTCCACATGGCTTTGCACCCCTCTTGTAAGATACTTCCCCTATTTGTTTTTAGACATTCTTGAGATCAATGAATGTCAAGCACCTATAATTTCTTTTATTTTCAGGATACTGAAAGTCTTATTATTTGTCTGAGATCTTATAACAAAAATGACAGCCAATTTTGTCTTACCCCAAAAATCACATAAGAATTTTCTAAATAACTGCACTCATTATAAGAAAATGTTTGAAAGCTCTCATGAGAAGTTTCATAGATCTATTTGAAAGCTTTTGCCTATGTTTGTTTTTGTTTGTATTACAACAGCAGAATACTCTTTTTGCCTTAGTTTTGTCTAATGCAGATGAGAACTGATTTGATGGCCTTCCTGGCTAGAACACAGTCTTTTCTCACCATGTTCAATATCATGCTACAGACTTTTTAAAGGAATTTTTCTTGAGTTCCAGCTCAAATTTCCCATTTTTCCAATGCTTCTCAAAAAAGATTGATTTCCCTAACACACTAGAAAATTCAAAGATTTCGTACAGCTTTGATGGAAAGCAAGCAAAAATAGATTATTTTGGCTGCTTCACACTGAGTCATTACATTTAATCTAAAACTAAAATATAATGAAACTAGAGGGGTGCAAACTCACATAGATTGGAAAAAAAAAAAAGAGAGCGAAATCTGGCATCTCAGCGATGCCAA
Source organism: Fulmarus glacialis (assembly GCF_000690835.1). NCBI lineage: Eukaryota > Metazoa > Chordata > Aves > Procellariiformes > Procellariidae > Fulmarus > Fulmarus glacialis. Next base: position 20,377 of record NW_009204848.1, read on the forward strand.
TTTTTATGCATCACTTGAACAGATGTAATCACTCAAATGGCAGTGTTTCAGTAGGTCCAAAGTACTTTTGTGGGTATCCGACTTCCCAGTTCATAATACTGTGCAGTGGATGCTACTAAAAAGCAACTGTTTTCGACCCAGTTCTCTCACCGTGCCATGTGAAATATTACACAGGGTTTTTTTCTTTCTAATAATGGCAAATACGGTGCTATATTGGGTAGTGCAGCAAGGTACCTGCTGCTGACTGCTGGCTTCTAAATATTACAGCATAGACTAATGCCATATTATTGTTTAGAAATCCACAAAAGTCACAGTTTGTGTACTTTCAATAATAATCATAGTATATATTATGTACATTATAAATTAATAATGTGGATGCGTTATTCTTAAAGGAGTTCTGGGACAGTTTCATCTCTTATTTGGCCTGGAGTATATCTGCACTACCATCACTAAGTCAGTGTACTTAATTAGCTGCTCATTAGCTATTACTGCTTTTAAAGTATTTTTATTTAATTATACTCTGTAATCACACAATTCAAAATATATACTTAGAGGGAAGACTGAGGAGAATTAGAACTTCCTAAATAACCTTATATTTGTTTTCTGTAAATGGATTATTTTGAAGTTCTCCTACCATGCTTCAGATCTACTCTAGATTGCCTAAGAATAGAATTTAGTTCCTCATCTTTGAAATCCTCTTAATTGTCTAAGGGTTTTTTGACAACATTGCATTAATATTTTTTTCAATGAACTGCCTTTAAAAAAATATATAGTAGCTAAAACTACCCATTGAAACAACTGCTTAATGTACATTTGATGTGATTACACTCTGTATATATTTTTCCTTGCTCTAAATTGCAGATCTCTGCTATTCCAGCGTTCAGGTCTCCACAGCATGCACTGTGCTTATGAAATTCATTAGCACTGGGGAATGGAGTTTCCACATAGGTATAGTTAGACTACGTCAGTGCCTTTCCCCAAGTAATCAGCAGTCCTGTTTGGAATATAGGGACTGAAAATTTGCATTCTCTTGTGCAGGGCTCTGGGCCTCGTTTTATAGAGGCAGAGAGACCTTGTGAATACCTGAAGTTTTTGTCAGAGCAGAAGCTTTCATTTGAAAGAAGCAAAACCAAAACAAAGCAGACCCTTTTCCATTTGATTTCCCTCCAAAACCCCCCAAAAGTTCAATGTTTGCCCCAGATATCCTACCCAGTGGCAGAATCCCACTTTCAGGAGCTGAGCATATACTCTGTTTCCAGGTATTGCTTCTGCTCACTGAACATGGGGTCTAGGGAAATAGTATTTATTCCATGAAATTATACTGGCCTTATTGATCCTTGAGTTCACAAATAAATGACAATGAATATAGTTACGGCTATGCTTAAAGTCTTTTAGACAGACTGACATCCTTAGTAATTAATAATGAATTAGTAATGTTAGATCTACCCCTTGTCAGCATGGCTTCAGTTTGCAACTGACTGGGCTTCCTTTCTCTCCTATTAAATCTGCTTTCTTATTTTTTACAGATGGATCCACATGAAAATATTTTGTTGAGCACACTTGAAATTAAAAATGAGATGGCTGCCTCCGAGGCTGTGATGGGGCTTGGGGACCCTAGAAGCACTATGCTGGCCTATGACACTTCAAGCATCCAGTACCGGAAAGCTGGCTTACCCAGACACAGCTTTGGTCGCAACGCCCTGGAGCGACATGTGGCACAGAAGAAAAGTAGGCTACGGAGACGTGCATCTCAACTGAAAATTACCATTCCTGACTTGACTGATGTAAATGCCATAGATCGATGGTCGCGCATATTCTTCCCTGTCGTTTTTTCCTTCTTCAATATCGTCTATTGGCTTTACTATGTGAACTAAGAAATAAAGCCGCACAGGAAGCAAGAACTGGATTTCTCTTCAAATCGGTTGTACCGCCAAAAGTGGGACTTAGAAAAATTCTATTCAGGACAAAAAGTTATTTTAAAACACCTTAGTTGCTGGCCCACTCTATGGTCTGTTTTTATAATGTTTTGGTTGTATCTGCTAAATAGTAAATATGTTAAGTTGCGGTATGGACATATCCCCTTATCAAAATATAAGTGCATTTTGAGTGTGAAGGCAAATTGGATTTTGACAATCACTTCTGTCTCATTGTACCTCACTCTTTTTTTTCCCCTCTTTTTCTTTTTTTTTTTTTTGATGGCCATTTGAGTTTAGTGATGTAAATTATAGAGCAGCATTTGAAAAACAAGTTCTAGTTTCAACAGCAGTACATACCATTCCCAGGGAAACTGCATATCCGAGACATGCATCTATACTTAAGAGAGTGTACTAAGTTGTTATCATGCTTATGAAACGTATACACTTTACCTTTTAAATGTGTAAACTTGAAAACAAGTAGTGCCTATCATCCTTCCAAGATGATGATGGTCAGAGGTTTCCCAACCATATTCAGGTATTTCCTGTTATTTATTGAAAGAACTAAACCTTTGACTGATAATATTAGGGTTGGGTGTTTGCACAGAAGCTGAAGCAAAAAGCACTAGTTTTGTTTGGATTTTAAAGAGAGAACATATGCTCACAATTACAAGGACTGTAGTTACGATCAATAGAGGAATGTAGCAATGGTATAAAAATGCATCAACTCTGAATGGGTAGATATGCTGCTGTTTTGGTTTGGGGAAAGGAAATCATCTGTCCAAAGTGCCAAAATTGGTTGGCCAAATAGTAATTCTCTAGGTGGCTGAAGGAAACCAATGGTGCCCTGCCTTTCTAGGGTAGGGAGAGCTAGAAAGCAATTATAAAATACAGGGCCAAGGAGAGGGAAGGCTACATATATGTAAAAGTGTGTGTGTGTGTGTGTATATATATATATATATATACACTGTGCAAATGAATGTTGTCAGTTATAGTACATACCTTAGTCTGAAATACTCGTGGAGTTGTGTAATTTCTTCCAAGTTTGCAATCACCCCAGTGTCATGCTTGCCCCTGTTGTTATGCTTAACACCTTATATCCAGTTTGATTAAAGGTAACATACCTCTTTCAGCAGTAAAGATCTGAGCATACGTACTTCAGTACAAAAAATACCGACAGGGTACTTTCTCAGTCTGGATTAGGCAATACCATTTCACTTTTTATTTTGTTTTCCTTAATGCACTGTTTTAAAGGGAAAAATGTGGTAGCCATCACTTTAAGAGTTTAATTATACTCTTGAGTATTTCCTGCTTTAGGGTGATTTCCATTGAAAAACTAGCAAATTTCAGTTTTGCTTTAGGAAACTTTTTGAAATAAAAGGGTTTTTTTTTTATTCCATAGAGCTTTACTCTTATAGGCAAAATAGAATAGACAAAAAATAGAATTTTATAGGCAAAGTAGTCTGCTATTTAGTCCAATCTTTTTCTGTAATGAAAAAAAAATTCGTAAGTACTGTATAAAAGGTATAAATTCCTGATGGCTTTTACTAAATCAGATCCCCAAGATTGTTTGACACAAAATATTTCATGAACGAAAAGCCACATCTGTTGTATCTATGCTACCTCTCACCTGTGTACAAATTTCTGAAAGAAACTAGAATTCAAGTAACTTCCAAGTAACAAAGGAGATGTTTCAGGCAGATACTTTTTCCCCATTTAAGTATTCCTTTGGCAATAGTTTAAGATAGTTCTTAAGAATATTTTTCATAAAATATTTTCTTTGAATTTTTTGTTCTTGCTTTAAAAGAGTAATTTTCTTACAAGTGTCTGTGTTTTTTTCCCCCGTTTGACAGTGAATGACAGTGATAGGAGGCAAATAGTTCTGGGAACTAATAGGCCAATTTTCTGACTTTGTTTTGAGCATATCATATGCTTATTTCTGCCTCAAATGGGAGAGAATAGTTTTGAGCCTGAAACAGGATTTGCCATGTATGCACACTCCCCGTTGTTTTCAAGGGAGTTGTGTGTACGTTCACGTACTGCCTCCAGGTTCACTCTGCGATGTGTAGAGACAGGCTTTCATCATGTGATTAACTTTCCAAGTCAAAATGTTGGGTTTTGTTCACATACTTAATTTCTGACTGCATTTCATGCATAACGCAATAAGCTTTGTTAGATGCATTTGGAATTTCAACAGATAGGTATGACTCATGTTGGAATTGTTTCCCAATTCTAAGAAAAGAAGCCACATCAAAATTCAGGATTTCTCTTCAGAGTCTGTTCTTTAAAAATTATATTCATTATCATAAATAAAAGCAGTCTTATAGTATTCTTCTGTACAAGCTTTTCTTTCATTTCACAAGTTGCTGCCAACTCCGTTTTTTATTTCACAGAAGCATAGTGTGAATACAGGGAGCTCACAGCCTGTTTGGGGTTGATATGCATTAAATATAAAACCTTACAGAGAATATGTTGACTCTCTGCATTGGTTTACTGCATCAGCTGTTATGAAAACCACAGAGATTGAATCCTAGAACTGCACATTCATTTATCTGAAGTTACAGTACAAGCCATAATACTCTCTGATGTCGCTGTTCAGAGAGTAAAAGAAAATGTCTGGTTTCTGCTCAGGTGTCACTAGGGAAGATATATTATCTGGGGGGAAGGAGCACTTTCGCTTTACTATGTCCTTCTGGCTATTAACGTGATGTATAAAATTAGTGAAAGAGAAGGATTCTATCATTTTGTACTAAGGCTTAACACTGTGATACAAGAAGGTGGGGGTGAGAAAGACTGGTGAGGCGCTGCCAAGGCAAAAGTATAACTCGAGCCCCAGGTGAGCACTTACTCCTCTTCTGAGATACTTGAGTGAAAGTGAGAAATTATGCCAACATACATGAGAGATGGGGTTTGTTATGTGTGCTACCCGGCAGGTAAACTAGAATAAATTTGCTTTTAGTTTAGAATTGACTGAAAATGAATATTCTAGATCCTTTTAATCGTGTTAATTGTTGTTAGTTTCAATAAGCAAAATATCAAAGTTAATAATTTAGATGTAATATAATTATAATTGCACATTTTATTGTTCTATTAGACATGATAGCCAGCAATTAAGGTGTTTTTCATCTTTGTGAAATTCATGGGCAAATTATGACTATAACATGGCACAGTTTTAATGAAATCTTTGAGATCAATCTGTAAATATATACTGTACATGACTGCTAGTAAGTATGATACACATTTTCAGAACTGAAAATTCATGCAACATATTTCTGTGTTTGCATACGGAATGTTATGTTTCTATCCTATCGCAGTTTAATGAATGGGAAGAAAGACTCAAGCAATGACATTGTGACCATTTCTTTTCTCATTCCCAGGGGACGAAAACAGTCTTAGATAACAGCGTGTTGCAGAGTTCTTCAGAGAGTTTTTACATTCTAATACAAAGGAGATAAAATCTGTAAGGTACAAAAGCACAATGCATAGAGAAAATGAGTGGTGGTCTTACACCTGGGGAACAAATCCTATTTCTTTCAGACAAATATGCATTAAAATTAAAGCTCAATTAATTTCCACTGTAATTATTAGACTGTGTTCCAATTCTATACTATAACACAGTACTAAACATAAGTGAACGGATCTTAAACATTATCCAACTATATGTGCATATGGACATATTCCTAAATGTCTATATGGACATATGTGTGTATATATACATGTACTCAGTATATATATGCACACACATTCATATGTTGGCGTGTTAAAGGAATAAGCTAATAATAGTTTTGTTTCTACCATCAACCAGTGTATGAATATATTTTTGAGAAAAAAAGATTAATGTATTTAAAAAAACCAACTTACTATACAGGGTAACTGGGCATTTCTATATCAGCAGATCAATGCTTATAATTCGTATGGAGCATTGCACCGTTCGACATGATGATAGTACTGTACCTCCTAGCATCTGAAATTAGACTAGTCCTCACATTGCTTGCCTATTTCTTCTCTCTCTTTTTATAACAGCATTGTCCACTAGTAAGTTTTCAAAACCAACAAATTCCTTAGGGAACCAAGAAAAAAAGGCAAAAATATTAACTATTTCTAGAAAATAATCTAGGGTGGGATGGCCAGGGTACAATACTATATCAGTAGTGATCATAACATTTTGCTATGTGTACATAGAACATACAATGTGAGCAACCATAACTTAAGCTGAACGTGTGTAAATATTATCAGATTTCTTAAACATTTTTAACTTCTAATTTGTACTTTATGGTAAGGCAAAAAGCTAATTCTACTTATGGTTTAGATTAATGTGTCCTAAAATTATGTAAATAATTAAATAAGCTGTAAATGAGCAGTCGATAGATACAGTAATTGTTTAGTGACTTTTTTTTACTAAGTACAATAATTGCAGTGCTCTAGCAGAGTAATTTAAACACCCTTTTGCATAAACAGATTTGGATTCCAGATATTAAAAAGTACAGAAAGTACTGTAGTGTAAAATAGCCATTGCGGCAATGTTACTGCTAGCACAATCGATCCTTTTGTATCGTTAAAATGTTCAGGCAACAGAAGATAGTAGCTTGGCACTCAGTACTCAGATTAGCATAAACAAATAGGGCCTGGTTTTCACTTACAGTAAGGCACCTTTGTGTTGCTACCGTGAGTAGAGAGGTGAAGGAATCCAGGGTAAGTGAGAATTCAGCTGGAGGTGATTTCATTACAGAAGGCCTGCATATTGCGTCTGTCTGTTTCTGAAATCTGTATCTCTTATGGTATCTAATAGTAGACTTATATTTTTCTTTACGAAAAAAAAACCAAGGATGTTTGACTGTCGTTAGATAGCATAGTCCCCCAAAGCCAAAGAATCTTCACTCCAGAAAATGTTTAAAAGGGAAATCTAGTAAGTCACTGCTTAACACCAAAGGTAAAGCTTAATAAAATGCACTAGGAACTTTGTCTAAATTTTTAAGAAGCAAACGGAATGTTGATCAAAAATACTGCCCTATTCTACCTTGTAAAAATAGTAATAATTTAAATATCCATTAATATAAAATTGAAATAGATCATCTCTACAAGAATATGCAACACTAACATTTCATAAGTATAAAATTATTTTCTTTGTAAGTGCTTTGACAAAAAATGAAACTTAAATGATGAAAAAATCTCACCTCTACTTTCATACGAAGGGTTGTATTTTTTTAATGTTTTTCAGACATGAGGTCATCTATTCCAATTTGATAACATTTTGTATGTTTTCACTGTTACTGTCATTTGACAAATACTCACCAGGCTGTATTGTTCATGGTCTGTCCTGTTGCTTTCAGTTGAAGACAAAAAGAACATTTGAAACATGATTAATTCTAACAAGCTGACTATGATTTGACTTCTATCACGTTTTTATTTGCATGGGTGTTTAAATGGTTCTGTTAGTACTGTCTTTGCACAGTTCTGATTTATCTTTTTTTACTTAGTACTATTTACTTCATAATGTAGTAATCATCAGCCTTACTAATGACCTTGTAGCCTTTCTTATATGCACATAATGCACATTTTCCAATGGCTAGAAAATGCAAAATACTAGTGGATATCATTGCATCAGATCTTCATGTCTTTCTCAAAAGGACTGCTAACCTCTGGGATATATGAGGTAGTAAAATGATGATTGTAAATGAGTAGCACATAAGAGATATTTTCTTGAATTTAAAATTATTGCAGCCAGTTTCAGCATGTAAATATATAATAATGTTGGCTAGTGTGTAATTCTTGAATTAAAAAAATATAAATAAAGAAAACCTAAAAGATGTATATGTAGTTGTGTTATGTTGGGCAGGCTTTTTTCTCAAAGCTGCAGAAGATTACAGTTCTCATCTGAAGTGAATAGCTATGAATTTGGGTCAGAAAGGGACACTAGGAAGTTGGGCATTGAGGCATCTGAAGTGTAGGCTTAATATGCGAAAGGGCAGCCATAACACGGTGTTAATTTGCCTATGCAGCAGTCAGGGGGAGTTGAGTGTCTGGGGAATATAAGCAATGTAGAGTGAGATGCTTAGTGCTAGTCAATAAGAAAATGCTGAGGAGGGGAACGGCTGAAAAATCTCAGAAGTTCGGTAACTCCTCAGAGTCAACCCTTGTGAATCTGTGACTGATGGTAAGTTGCTGGTGTCCTCCTTATAGAAATACAGTAGCGGATGTTCACGGTGGGATGGTATTTCCTTTTACAGAAAAAGGTCTAAACAGTCTTAAGTCTGTCTATGTGGACTTAAGATATGGAAGACCCATGTTCCATTCCTTCCTCTTCCTACTCAAGATCTAACAGGAGAGATCCTGGATGACCAAATTATTGACCCTTTCAGGATGGTGAATTTAGCAGATTTTCCTGTTGGAGCAGTTCTGTTGCATAAAAAACAATTCAAGATTAACAGACCAGGAGGAGAGTGCAGTCAAGCATGGTCATGAGAGGCATCTGTATTGCTGCACTCCATCTCCCGTGTTTTGTACAAAACTTCATTGGCAGTAGCGGGGACCAGCAGCTGGGTCTCTTTTTGTGCTCCCAAGATGTAAAACGTCCACTAATACAATTCTGTTCTTGCTGCTTCTTTCTGTCCTGTTAGATCTTGAGCATTAAGGAGACTTCAGAATTAGACTTGTTTGTTTGCTCTGCTGGGGGAATAGTTGAAGTCTATTAGTTTTTTTCTTCTATGCCAGCCTAGCTCTAATAAAAGGAATTCATAGTTGTATTTCCAAACCCCAGATATCACTACGTGGAGGAGATGGCAGGGTGTTTATTGGTAGCCTTCGCTGTACATACCCGCAGGTTCTGTCCCAACTTGATTCTTGGTTGACCCAACCAGGGGGAGCAGATGGAGCACCAGAAAAGAGAACAAATGGCTGTCAGGGAAAAGGCTGCCAAAGACTAAAACTGCCAAATCCTCATTTTTGTCTGGAAATGCAGACAGCAGTTGGCAATTCCTTTTGAAGTTATCCACCTGGCTACTTTCTGTTCCCAGCCCCACAACAGCACTGCTTTAATCTGTTCTGTCTCGTTTTTCTGCGGATGAAGAGCACCAGTTCTGCAGAGAAAGAGCAGAGATTGAAGATGGGAAGGCCGATGAGTCTTGCGTCTGGTACTGAGGTGAGGAGCTGCTGGTTGCAGGATGCTGGCTCTGTATCAGGAGACAGGAGAAGTAAAATATTCCAGACTGTTAAGGGAAACTCAAGTATGACTTCATGTCTTCACTCTGCAAAATAGATCACATCTTCATCTGAAGCTTCTGAACAGTAGATCCAAGTTCTGAAAAAAGACTGAAATGTCAGCACAGTTGCTTTGTTACAAGTATGTGATGTACTGTTGGCCCTTATTTTCAGAGATTATTACAAGCTAGAAAGCAAAGTATTTCAACTTTAAGACTGGTTCATGATTTTGGAGTCTAAAAATGTTTCTACTCATTGGTGACTATCATTTCCAAATCAAAATAGAGCAAAATGTCTAGCTACCTTTTCACCTGTCTGTATCTATAAATGCATTTAATGTTATCACATCCTAATAGGTGTTATATCAAATCCACTGGCACAAAAATAAGACTGGTGCTGCAGAGTATTTGAATAATTTATTCTCTTTATTCTATTTTGAGTTTTAACACTTACTTCATGACTTGTGTAACATGGCCTCTCCATTCAATTTACTTGACTGCAAATTAGAAACATTAATATTGGCTTCTTATTGGTAAATTACTGGTAAATCTTGATAATCTAAAATTAACAAAATGTCAGACATCATCTAACATCACAGTTCTCAACTTATAAAAGGAAAATCAATATTTTAAAGAATGAAATTTCGCATCTGTTAAATACTGAACAACTGTGAAAGAATCAAATAATGGGAACTGGCTTCTAACTCATTGTAACTTGCATATTAAATAAATGTAACATTAACAACTACATAGCAAGTATGTTCACTAATGCAATTCCTTGGTTATCAAAATTAATGACCAGCATGACATTATTAATTCGTAATGCTTGTTATTCTTGAAGGATATTTGGAGTGACTGATTTATTATGATGTTCGTATGAGTCTAGGCAAGCAATAAATTTTAAAAAATGATGGTTATGTCCAGAAATGGGGGCTGGGTATTCAGGTGATGTAAATTGCATACGTAAATGGAGATATGCTTGCCTTGACTGAGGCTCTGGGCCAGGCAGGGGTGTGTGTGTGTGTGTGTTGGTTTTTGTTTGGGTTTTTTTTTTTAAATTTCAGGACAAAACCTTTGAATACATTTTATCCTTGGACAAAAGTATTTTTTCCCTCTTTCTGACAGATTGTCAGAGCTGACATACTGCATTCATTTTGGCACCCTAATCGCTAAGGGCATGCTTCCAGCTGAGACCACTTTTTTATACTTTCTCTTTTTTAGAAAAAACATAGCCAAGGAAACAAAATCTTCCTGAAGTTCTGGGTCTTTTATTGACTGACTTAGGTTCCCTTGCAAATGCTTTAAAAACTGAATCACGTAAACTGTGCACATTTTCAGTTTTGGTGCTATTTCTTTTTCAAATGGTACTTGAGTAGAGATATGTGTATATCTATGCATATATATAGTCACACATACTTACATTTCTAAGCTTGCTTTATATCTCTAAAGACTGATGCTTTCTAAGCCCACGTGAAACTGGTCTGTGGCCTTTGAGATCTCCTTGTTAAATGTTTCCAAAGAGCTTTTCTGGAGTCTGATTGATCATATAAGTCTTTAATCTTCAACTTTTTGTTGAAATTTTATGGCATTGATGTTTATGAACGTACTGCAAAGAGACATCACAGGCAGGCACAGGACTACAATGTCATGCAGGTTACAGGGAACGAAGTCCTGTCGTATGCTCTTTGGCAGCAGCCAAAAGGGCAAGATGTGCAGTGATAAACCCAGAGCGCAAAAGCTAATTTGGTCATGGAAGGATCAATGCAGTTCCATTATTGAGGATGGTATTTCCCCTTCCATGTCATGCAAAGAAATTGTTTCTTCAGGTGAGAGGACATTGACAGGAGAAGGAATGTGGATAGTAAACAGCCTAAAACCTACACATCAGGATAGCAAGATTTATCTGCACGATTTGCAGACAAATTGAATTGTTTTTGCTGTTCTTTTGTATTTTATGTTATGAAAGATTGAGGCTTTTTTATTGTTGTTGTTGTTAGTCACCATTCAAAAGATATCTGAAGTAGAAATATGTGCCAAACAGAAAAAAAATTCACTGGAAAGTAAAAAGATTAAAAAAAAAAAAAAAAGAAAAAAAAGAAAAAAGCAGAACAACCCCAGCATAGGGAAATCCAGCTAATACCCTCCCAACTTCCCAAGCAGCAACAATGTGTAATCTGCATTGCCTAATTTATTTTCTTTTATTTTCTCCCACTCATAACGTTCTTTAAAATTGGAAGTGTTTAAGACTGTAAGAAGGATAAATTTCTTCTTCCCTCTCCCCCCTTAATTTTAATGTTTTCTTTCTTACACAAGTTTGGAAACTTAGCGTGAAGACCTTGGCTAATTCCAGTGAATCATACAAGCCTTAATTGGTTTTGGAAGGGTCTCCGGATCTCTCTAAGAAAGGTTAAGCATTATTTATTTGCCTTCATTACTACCCAAAGCGATGTGATTACTGAACAGGTTTGACATTCAAACTAATTAAGGATGAGAGAAAGAGGGGAAAAAAAGCCTTTATATGAGATCCAAACAGAAATTTACAAAAGGAAGAAACAAAAAAAGGGAAAGGACAGGCAGATGAAAAGTAAAGGATGTTTTCTCACTCATGCTGTAAGATTTTAAAGTAAATACAAGCTGCTTTTCTGGCATAGCATGTTTCTCTGTCTTTTAACTGCAGCCTAGCCATCCATCACCTGGTTTTCCTATTTCAGATTGCTTACAGGGAAGCCATATGAGGTAGTATCTCCTGGTGTTGATTAAAGGAAAGGATGTCCAGCATAAGTCTATAATTCTTCCCTAGGTGTGTATTTTACATCTGACACGGCTTGAAAACAAATACCAAATCCTGCTCCCTTTACTCAGGTGAGCAGGCTCGGGCCCAAGGGATCTCACAAGGTGTTAAGCACCTTGTTGAAAAACAAGCATTTCCATTTACTGTGCACACCCTGAAAAATATTTGAGTGGTTAAAACAATGAGGAGGGGAAGGAAGATCTTTCTCCTTTAATAACTGAGATAACCAGGCAAATCTCTTGGGCTGTGAATGCAAACATTTTCCTTAGATTTTGCAAGCACTTACCCATATTGCTGAACTAGAAACTACACTGTATGCACAATCTGTACAGTACTAGGAACAGGGTTGGCTTTGCTCATTTGTGCCAGAATTAAAGTGAATTATTTAATTCTAACGAGATAGAGTGATATGGACATTGGAAAAATATAAAAAGTCATATTGCAATGCCCCTGCACCATTATTTTTTAGCAGAGAAGAGATGCGGAGTGCCTCTTGCTAGTTTCTGTGTTTATGAGATCCATCTCTGAAAGAGGATGAGAGTTGTGTGCCAGTACTTTTCTAGCTTAAACGCACATGGTAAGCATGTCTTTGTCAGTAATTCATAATGCATAAGGTAATAGAGGAGTTTTTTGTTTCATTAAAAAAATAGCTAAATTTGACCTTTCCAGATACTTCTTTGCTTTTTGAAGACACTAAAAGATTTTCTCGTATGTACTTTATATCCCCGTTGATAGTTGGACTGCTCAGTTGTGCCTGCATGGACAAAACACAGTGTTCTTTTTACTATTAGATGAGTCTAGCTCTATCAAAAATATGTATGGAAAAAATATATGCATTGTGGGTATTTATTCATGAAAACATGGTACTTGTTTTATGCGGATATTTTATAGTATTGTAAATTCTTGCGATATATTTGGGTTTAAATTTGTATAAAATATTTATTTAAAGAAAATTTTCAAAAAACAAAATTGTATTTTTCACAACGCAAAAGGGATGTTATCATGTTAGTACATTGTTTAACACTTTTTTTTTTAATGCTGTTTTAATGTCCTACTGGAAATGGTTTTCTTTTCTGGAAGATTTCGTTCTTTCTTTCAACTAAAATATTTTTCATTTTTCATGTTAAATATTGGGGGGTTGAGTTAAAAATTTGTTTAATTTTTTTTTTTTCCATCAAGGTGTCTGGAAAAATAAAATCAAAACACATCAGCTCAGCAGTCAGCTTACCTCTGAAATACTTAGATTTGGCATGATGAAGAATCAGGATAGTAGGAAAGGACAAGAAAACTCTAGCAATGATTTGACATATTTTTAGACTTTCAAAGTTTGCATGCTTTGATGATCATACTCTTAAAGTTTCTAATTCATTATATACAATTTATCATTGATTTAGCTGATTTAAAAGCTTAAAATTCATACATGAGATGTGCTGAAGGTATAGCTCTGAGACCTGATAAGGCGTGAGTACTAGGTTCCTGCGTGGTGATCTCTCTGAGATGTGGCTTCCTCAACTCTGCTTGCTACAACAGGTAGGACCCATGAATATGCATGTCTATGAAACAGTTACTTTGCACTATGTTTGTTGCATTCCAGTCACTTTGCTTTGAGGAATTACATTAAGATTACCATAGCTTTTGCATATTGTGAATTTAAAAGGGTGCTTTGGGATTTCTATAAATACATTTGTCAGATAGACGATGACCCTGCTGTCAGATAGGTTGCCTCAGGTTTGCATCCCCCTTGTCTCCTTGGAGAGAGAAATGCCCCTCTGCTGTCCCAAAATGGTGGGGTGTTATGTGGCAGAGTGAGGCAGCAAACTCCCTGCAGTCACACGTTGAGGACATGGCACTGCCTAGGTCACTGGTACCTGCTCACAGTTTGCAACAGGACAGTCCTCTGAGATTTACTGTGGCCCTTTACCTCTCAACTATTGTTAAATTATATGTTAGGTATCACATTGATAGTATTGCAATACCTGTGCCTTAATTATATCGTTAATTGATAACTGAAAAACATGATGTAACTGGAGCACCATTTTTACTGTTATTTTGAAGGACCAAGAGACAGAACGGGAGAATGTTAAATGAAACTTTTCCTTCAGAGATCCAAGCTAATAATATAATTTATAGTTTCTCAGGTTATCAAAGGCCTATAAGAAGTTAGGATCTAGAAATGAAGTTTCCGGGCCTTAAATAGCAATGGGTTAACCTAATTTTTTCATTAATTGTAGAGTGTGTAGATCCCTGCACTGAGTCGACATGCTAAATACACCTGTGTTTTGGAAATGAGCACCTTTAATCTGCTGATCATTTCTCATATTCTGTGCACATTGTTCGGTATCAGTCCTTGGTAGCTATGAACAGGGCAAACAGACACCCACAGTCTACCTGCAAGGACCGTGTGAAATAATGAAGTAGCAGATTATGTCAAAGATAAAGAGTGCCTTTGTAGACAGCTGGTGTCTAATTAATTTGCAGCAAAGCTGGGGAAGGCAGTGCCTATGGCCCTGCAGGTATCGCTAGATTTCGTTACTGCACCAATTACGATAAAGCATTGCCAGCACAAAAAACAGTAAAGCATTTGCTGTGCACTTGGAGGAAACGGATGCTAGTTATTAGTCAACTGAAGAAGTGTACTGCGATCCTTTGTATTTGTTTTCTTTCTTTTAATTTCTTACCCTCTGAAAGACACAGAAGGAGAGCTTCCATTTTGGCATTTTTTTTTTACCAACCAACCAACCAACCTCCCCATTGTTTCTCAGATAAGTTAGATCTTCAACAGGACATTCATATAAGACATATAGACCAACATGCTTTATTTCATTGGAACCAGCTCCTTTTCTGACTGCTACAGTTTATTATGGTTCGTCCATTATAAATTACATGGTGTCTCCAGGGACCTGTTCTCTACTTGAAATATCACAAGACTGCTGTCATGCATAATGTTGCAGAGAGCTGCTAAATTTATATCCACTAAAAATGTGCTTTACGTTGCAGAGTGACCCAGTTTAACTTTGATGCATAAATGGGTTGCTTTTGGTTTTCTTTTAAGTATTATCTGTTATTTTCTGTTTGTCCACAGTTTTAACTTGCTCAGAAAAGGCCCTGGGAAAATCTGCTATTTGTGCTTAGTGTATAGTGTGATTATCATTATTTTATAAATTCGGACATACTTCCAAATTCCCCTAGAGTTAAAGCATGCAAAGGGCAATTTTGTCTGCCAACCCATGTTAATTCTATCAGACTACATAAACAGACAACAGTGGCAGATTGGCTCCTGGAGCTTATGGTTTCTTCTGCTCCTAAGCAGTTTGCACAGCAAGTAGAGAGAAAAGACTGTGAAGCACAAGTTGCCCTAACAGATAGATAATGGCAGTTTACTTGTATAGTTTCAAGTGCCTATGAGACAGTTTTTAAAGCTTTTTTTTTTTTTTCTTTTTTTTGAGGTACACTGAGAATAAGAATCCTTCCAAATTCCAGCCTGTTTTTAAGAAAATTTTAAAAACAAAATGTAACTTTCTGATTCCATGTTAAATTTTCGCCTTCTTAGAGGGGAGAAAGAGAGCAGACTTAGGCTTAAAATGCCTTCAGGATACTGTATACTACAAATCATTATCTACAAGTGGTATATCCACAGGAATTCTGCCGTAAAGCTTTGGTGTATAATAGGAAAAATATATGGCAAGACTATTATGCTACTAATTGATATGGCTTCCTGACGTGGTTAAATAGCTGATAATATATTCCACTGAGTAGACATTTATAAGTGACATAGGGAATAAGAGAGGCAAGTAAAAATTGAAAAGATTTCTGCTTTGATTTTTTTCTAAATCATTTTAAGATGGTGAAAAATGGCCACCAGCAGTTATGGTCCTTTCAGGCAAGAAACCTCTCCCTGGTCGTAAGTGATTCTACACAATCTAGGCAATCAGACTAGATGATCGTTGTAGGTCCCTTCCAACTGAAATATAATATTCTATTCTATTCTATTCTATTCTAATTTTTGTTCTGAGAAAATGGCATGGCATCCATTGGTCCTGAAAACTGTGGAACTGAAGTGTTGTGCAGTGATAATAGACTCTTCTGGACCATGAACTTAATTTCCACTCTTGGACAGGTAGAGATGGGTGGTCCTCTTCCTCCAGATGTCTTGGAACCACATGTTATATTTAGCTGAATGTTGGGCTGGAATTATGTTACAGTGATGGTCTTTGCAATGATAAATATCAAGCTGTCCCAGGTCCCACCACTTCTTCCTTTGGAGTCCTTCTTAAGAAAATAATTCCCTCTCTGTCGAACAGAAGAGGACTGGGGAGTTACTTAAGAAACCCAAGGGAAAGACTCTTCACCATCTCTGAATGCTCCTTCTCTTTCACCACTCAAAAGAGTGCAGAGATGACTCTCGAATGTCTCAATGTCTTCATTTAAAATTTCAAACTCAGAGGGGTTATCCTGATCTTTTTACAACATTGTGTGTCTAATCCTCTTATTTTCTAAATAGACTTAAGTTAGGTGTATCTGTTTCCAGCAATGCACAGAAAGAGGTGCATTCCAATTGAACTTAAAACACACTTTCAAAATGCAGGGTTTAAATAAGGTGTGCTCATCTGAAGACTTGAAGGGGTGCTAAAATACGTAGTAAACCATATTCTGTAACAAATACTTTCCTTACTTAAGCAGTTTGCTAAACATATCTTTTTGTGTTTGCATAAAAAATCCTGTTTATGTGCAGGTGTTTGCAACTTTCTTTTGGCTTTAGAGTGTTGCACTGAGAAGATATACCAGAATGAGACTCAAAGAAATGTACAATATAAATACCACCTTTTCAAATGAAGTTTGTGAAAATGTCAAGAGTCTGGGACAAAAAGTTTTGAGGATTTAAAATTTCAACTATTCCTTGCAGGCTGTGTGAAGTCTGGGAGCTAATAAGCTCCTCTTGATCAGCTGGACATCAGGAAAGTTCATGCATAACCTGAAGGTTCATAAATAATAAAAAAGGTTTTTTTTAAAACTGATTTTAATGAAGAACCAGAGCTTTCATAGGTTAGCTTTTGAATGTAAAAAGGTTAATGTAGACTGTAATTACTGATCTGTGAAGACAACTGGAAATGTAGTACCGTTTTGCTTCCTTGTTTGGGCTACTCCTGGGTAGGAAAATGGTTCAACAATTTAATGAAGATCCTTGTCAGACTCAGAAACACAAGCATTTCGTTGCTAGATCTGATGATTACATAGGAGGTACTTAAAATAATCCAGAAGAATGCTAAAAAGGGCTCTTTTCAGTCTTCATAAATATCAATGCTGTAAAAGGGGATAGGAACATGAAATTCAGGTTTAGCAGGATTCTTTTGCTGTCAGTAGTAGTTTCCTACCATTAGAAAGCGCCAGCTTTGCAGAAGAGGCCCAGCCGCCTGACTGCAGGTCTGTAGTGTGCCCTCGCAGCAATGAGGCCAACTGTATATCGCGCAACATTAGCAAGACTATAGCCGGCAGCTAAAGGGGAAAGTCTCTCTTGACGTACGATGGCTATGTTTAAATAACACACATTGGTCAAAAAGTCATCTTTAAAAAAAAATCATGATCTGTGCATAGACTATTGCTCCAAAGGCAAATTGTTAATTTTGCCTCATTTCTCTTTTTCATTTCATTGATAATAGTATAGAAAATTCAGTGCAACAGATTACTTTGAGTCCAATACGAGCAACGTCATTAAGTTCATTGTTCATACAAGTACTTCCCAAAATTATGGGTATGTTCTTTATTTACAGTGTCACATTACTGTGGTGTAATTAGAGGAATAATTAAAAGGGAAAACCTTTATTTTTGACCAGACTATCTCTTTACTCATTTTTGTAGAAATCTAAAATGAATGTAATCTCAATGTTAAGAAAATGAAGTATCTAGAACAATTCATGTGTTTAATATTACTTGAAGCAATAAGCCAAATTTAAGGAAAAATTCTGTTCAAGTTCAAGCATTTAGTTCCATTACATGAAACCAAAGCCTACTTATCTGCAAAAGAGGTTCAGATCCTTAAGCACCGTATATTTTCTGGGGTTTTTAGGTTTTAAATTTCAAGGTAGCCTTTTTCGTACAAGCAACACATTGCCACGTGGTTTGCCATTGTTTTGGCAGAAGCTGCATGCAAGAATCAATTTTCCTTGTTTTGTCAGGCAGCTGCTGTTCCGCATCTTAATAGTTGCTGTCTTAGTTACCTCCTAGGTCCCTTGTCCACCAACATAATATCACACAGTTGTCACTTTTTAAGGAGAGTAAAGGAAAGACTGTACTTCTCCTGACTTTCATTCCAAACCCCGTGATTTTAGGATAGCAGGAAAAGGTTTATTTGTATAGTAGCAGCCTGTTGTCTCATTTGTGTTTTACCTGGCTTTCTTAGAACTTCTATGCACATGTCAATAAATGTGTTGATAAATAATGTTACATAAGAAACAGCATAGAATTGTGCTGTCTGATCACCATAGCTACTCATAAGGTAAAGTTAGGTGGCAAAGCTTGGGTGTAGGTGGTAAAGAACAGGGAGAAAAAGCACTGATACAATCCGAGGTATTCATTTGCTGTGGGCTCCCTTGTCCCAGGATCCTCTGAGGTGGAGTCTACAGGTGAGGCTTTAGCATCCCAAGGAACAGAGTAACTTAACTGTATAACCTTCTTGGGTGAGAAGTAAAGGCAGGCCCGGGCACGGGGACCTGACCCCTGCAGGAGTCATCATGGTGCACTGACCTAAAGCTGGAGCTGCACCAGCTGCAGAGCCGGACTCTGAGCTCAGGTAGATCAACCAAATTTCTCAGCTGCTTCACCATAGGTGCTTGGAGGTTATCTGGAACTGGCACTGCTGTGCCATCAGCAGCATCACTGCCCTGTGCAAGTGTGATGTTAACAGAAGCTGTCCCAGTGGAGGGGTGTTTTCTTGCTGGGTACACCAGTCCAGCTTTGGTGCTTGCAAGTGAGTTCGGTTTGGTAGAATCATCGTGGCCAGAACATGAGCTATATAGCTATAGGACTATGAGAAACTTGAAAAAGGGATATATAAGTCTTTAACTACCTCTAGGACTAGGATTAGATGAGGGTTTCTGTGTTCTCTGTGATATTGATTGTGATCCCCTACATTATCAAAAGCCTGCTCAAACATTCAGCACAGGACTTGAAAGAATCCTTTCACTATGAATACTGTTAGACCCTAACGGTGTTTAAATCCACATAGATGGAGTCTTAAATTATTGGTCCAAGTTACCAGCTGGAGCTTTCCATTTTTGGATGCACTATAGGCCTGGCCTACATAAGACCATCTGATGTTGTATTCTACCTCTGGTAGGTGCCATGAGCAGGTGTCAGGGGGAAAATATGAGGGCAATTGTAGAGTGGTATTTGCCAGCTTCTAGTGAGTTGTGGCTCAAGAATTCATTGAACCAGAAAGAGTATCCTGTGCTTAATATACCTAGTGGATTCTCCTTCCATAAATCAGTATATGTGCTTTTTGAATCCATATAAACTTCTGAATCTATGCCATGCTTTAGCAATAATCTCCATAGTTTTGTTTGTGTGAAGATGTTTCTCCTTTTGGTTTGAATTTGGCTCCTAGTCATTTTATTACAACAAACAATGAATGTTGCTGTTTTCCATAGCAATCACAATTTTATAGGTTTGTATTTTATCTCCCTTTCATCTCTCTCTTTACCTAACCTGGCTAATGATGCCACTGAGGCTTTAAAATATGAGAGGAAAAATCACTGGCTCTCTGCTGTACATTCAGTATTTGGTTGTGTTAGAAGTGTTAACAGAAGTATCATAAGGACTTTCAGTTATAGGAGTAATAGGGTTATTATTTAGGCAGCTGAAAAAAAACCCAAATAACTTAATGGTAGACATAATATTTAGCAGCAGCCTTATTTGTGTTAGCTTTAAGTATTCGCTTTAGAAAATGATTTGATAATATGTGATGCTCCGAGCCACCATTCATATGGGATTGTGTTGATACAAATACGCACTGAAGTGATCTTTGAGACTATGGTCATATGAATATACTGGTAATTAAGAAAGAGAAGACAGAAATGGCTAGATGGCTAAGTCCAGGGTGTGCTGTGCCAACTGGGGTGACAACTTTTACTCATCACTCATCAAAGGGGAAAACATTTTTTTTAATGCTTTCAGCTAATTTATTATGACTATTTTTTGAAAACCTGCCTCCTGTAGTTCAGTTGCACTTCAGTTAGCAACAGCAGAAAAACCAATTACTTTTACTTACTAATAATCATGGTTTTTATGATAATGAACAGGGAAGCGGATGAAAAACACAAGGGAAAGGGGCAGAATGATAGCAACTATGCTTTCCCCGCCTTAAACTTACCAATGAGGGAGATAAAACATACACCCTAAGTGGGAAGAAAACTGAAGGAAATCAAGGGGCAACAGAATAGGGACAATACAAAAAACTCATTTTACTGGAGAGAAGAAGCTGTGGTGTGATGGTGCGGGGCACGTGTCAAAAGAGGTGAAGTCATGGGCTGAAGATAATGAAAGTCTTATTAAAACTCTGTGACCATTTCCTTGGAAGATCCCTGCTTCACCACTCTAATAGTTGCTCCCACTGCCCAGTGGTGTTCTCTGGACTTTCCCTGTTACCTTTCTTAATGCCTTAAAGGTGCCACCTGTGGCTCCTTGGCTGGGGTTTAGAAGGACGTTTGGAAATACAGGGTCTTGGTTTGGCCCAAATGGCCCAGAGCGCTCCTCTGCAAAACATTCCTTGCCTGGAGCTGATTTTGCTCGAGCTCCTTGCGGCTACAGGGAAAGGTTTAACTCGTGTTTAGACAAATTTCTTGCTTGTTTATCGTAGTGTGGAGGAAACCTGTACTCCATGGGACTGTGTTTGGGTTTTGTCTATGAGAATGTGACTCCTCTGGGCCACAGGAAGACTCTTTAGAAATGGTGGGGAAGGCTGCCTGAAAAATGGAAGCTCTGTTAAAATTGCAGGGGTTTGACATTTGTTCTTTATTCTGCACTGAGACAAATTAAGACAAATTAAGTGCAAATTAAGTTTGTGAAAACATCAGAGAGCGCAACGATGGAATAGCTGCTGGGGGCCCAAGGTTCGAGATGCTGTTCTTCCTGATTTGTTAACGTCATGGGCAATGTTCCAAATCACCCTTCGTTAGTTTGATGAATATTTAAAGAAGTATGGGAAGTGGCACAGAATACTAATATCCCAATGATTAGGACTTCAACCAAAGGTACAAGAGAGATGGATATTTGTCCCTGTCCTGTGTAAATCCCTGCTCTGACTAGAAGTCCCCACTATTCCAGCGCAGTTTTGCTCTGAATAACCCTTCTTAATTATATGTCCCTGTGCAAAAATGCTTCAGAGGATCTTCGTATATTAAGAACTTTTCTTCTGAAAATTTATTAGTGTATTCTAATATTGAAGAGCAATATAACTTTCTGTGAATGCTTTGGAATTCTTCACAGATAGGCACTGAACATTTCAACAGAAAGCCAAAATTCTGTAATGAAACTGTATTGGAAACGGGTTTGATCACACTGTACTTCATCTCAGAGAAATGCAGTGTCTCTTGCACACTAAGGTAACATAAATTAATATCTTGATTTGCAGCATGTTAAAAGATAAATGGTAGTTTTTTATTCATTCCATGTTAAAAGAACTCCTCCCTCAGATTTATGGCAAACATATTTAAAAAAAAAAAATCACAGAAAACCTAATGTGCCTGCAAATGAATGATTGGAAGGCAAGAATAATGTTCTCAATTCAATTCCATGGACTGTAGACGTAACCGAATCCTCTGAGAAATTAAATATACAAACACTGACTTTTAAAAAGCTAGATGGATTTGCTTGAATCAAGCCAGCAATATGCAAGAAGCAGCAATATTTTTCTATGCAAAGGCAGAGCGACAGAGAAAGAATCTGATCCTATGAGATAATATAAGAGTGATTTTTTTTTTTTTTAAATCAAGCTTCTGGTTTTTTCCAAATTTTTCTTTGTCTAAAGCATTTTTAGTAAGACATCCCACCCTGACTAGATGGGCTCCTCTTGAAGTAAGATGTTATTCAGTGTGCTGTGGGAACGTCAGAATGTAGTCCAAATTGGCAGTTTCTCATTTAGCTGATATTTGGAGGCAGGGAAAGTTAAATGTCAATGTATAGAGACTTCAAAGTATGATCTTGATTTGGTTCGTCTTCTATGAATTTTTGCAGTCAGGAGGACATAAACTTTTCATTTTCATTTAAATACTAGAATGAAAGACATTAGGAACTACATACAGAAGGTATGATGAAATACTTCTCTAAACATAGATTTTCAAATCACTTCAGTGCCGGTCAGTACAAGGCGTGATTATTACATGGATATGTATCTGTTGTCACCTCACTTCATAACCCGTGATGTAGGCTGTAATAGTGGCTCTCACACAATGACCCTGTGGGACAATGGCGCAGCAAAACCTAGAACCCTGATTTTGTAGTAACCCACAAATCTTTATTATGTGAGTTAGGAATTAATAATGCGAAATACTAAAGACTCCTTGGATTTTATTGGTTTTACATGGTGCTCACTGAAAAAGGCCACATGCAAGGTGCAAGTCTAACATCCTATGGCACTGGATGCTTATTTTCATACGTGTTTAATATTGGCCTTAATTTTTTTTATCATTACTTCAGTGGTGAAATATTCAATAAACTCTAGACACAGAAGTAAGTTTTAAATGCTTAGGAAAGCCTATGCCATGTGTTAATTGATATATTCATACATTATTGTATTACTCAAGAATATATAATTATTCTACAAGATGCAAATTAATAGATGAAATCATAGTGATAAACTTTTACAAATAAACTTGATATACTCAAGCATTTTTCTTTCATCCAACCCAAGGAAGGAGTCTGACTGCAGTATTTAAATTCAAACTAGAGTAGTGCTGACAGGAGAGGAATGAAGACTCTATTACATGCGCGTTTCTGGAATATATCAATTTAAGCCTTGCAAACTTCTTTAAAAAAGAAAACAATCAGAAAACCTCAGTTATCCCCATTCCCTTTGTGTTTTTGGTTTTGGTTTGTGTTTGTTTGGTTTGGGGGTTTTTTTGTTGGTTTTGGTTTTTTTTTAACATATATGTAACTTCCTGCTTTTCATCAAAGAATAATTTGGTAACAATAATTATACACCAGAAGACCTACAACTTCACATTCAAGGCTAGAGCTTTCATGGCATCAGCATTTGAATAATGTTGATCCTAATGGCTACTTGGTGCTTTTGGATGGAGTAATTAAACTTCACAGGGAGAGAAAGGAGTACTGCCAAAACATTTTAAGTGCTATCTCAGCAATGTGGAAGACTTGGCATTTCCCACAGTCATTTTTCATTCTCAAAGTACCATAAACATATGCTGAAGAAGTATTTCAACTACCTGGGAATAGTAGCACAATATACTATCAGCTCAACTCCTCTGGACATTCTCATTTATTTTTCTAAATTAAGACACTATACTTCATGAGAAACAGGTGCTGACCCAGGTAGTCATCACAGAAGGAGATACTCTCCTTTCCACTACTATTACACAGATCTATTGCATCCCTCCATCATCTCTTTTCTAGTAATCAGAATAGGAGTAATCCTCCTGCCCTCTCCCCCCTAGCCACATATTATACTGCAGATATCATACAAACTGCTGTATTCCCAGAGAACAAACTTTAAAGTCTAGTCTTCCTTTTTCAGATTTCTTAATTTGTCCCTGTATTTAATCCAGCTCCAGGAAAGGGATGAGTATATTATTGCAGTTTAGCACCAATGTTTCTATTGACTCAATAAGTTACTGAATTCCTGGAGGAGATGTAGTTTACATATATCCTCCACCATTTGGAGTGTGGGTGGAAGGCATGCTTGAGCTAAAGGCGTTAAAATGACACTATTAATGGTTTCAGATGATGCTCCTCCTATGAGAACAAAATATCTTCAGCCAGTTAATAATTTTGTCTGCAAAAAGGTAACAAAAGGACTTACTATGTCCTTGAAAAGGCAGGAGTGTGTGTGTGTGTATGTACAGATACACATCCATATATTTATACAGACACACATAGAAAGAATAGTTCATTACAGTGAGAACAGGCATGATTTAAATGATTTCTATAGTATCCTTATTTATTTTTCCATGCTTGCTTGGAGGCACTCTCAGTCCTAAGCTAGCTAATACAAATGGGAGCAGGAGAGAGGTCCTGCTGCCTCCTCTTTGCCATCCTAATCATTTCTACCTGTGTAAAAAGAAACCTCCTTTGCACACACGTTTATATACTGTGCAGGCGTTGAGTCTGCTTTGCCTTGTAAGAACAGTGCACAGGGCACTTAATGTGGCATTTATTCTCAGTGCTTATTTTCTCTCTTTCTCCCTGTTAGCTAATCTGGGCTGCTGGAACGACACATTAATGATTCTGATAGAAGGCCCAGAAAAAGTAAAACTGGGGAAAAAAAAAAAAAAAGGCTGATGCTATCACTAGAGCACTTTTTCCATTTGTTTGATATAAAAATTGGATTTCCTTTATGTTGTCCATGAACAACAACTATGCATGTCCCTGTTGTCAGAGAGAAATTGGAGGTCTAGGTAAGCAGAAGGCAAGGTTTTTGGTATGAAATGATGAATAAACCAAGTTTCGCATCCTATGCAAACAGCTCAAATAAACATTTCTAAAAGAAAGATCAGTGTGCTTTTAGCAATGATGAAACTGTCACTGATTTAGCAGCAGTATGCTGGTGTCACGGCTTCCCTGAGCCACGCTTCTGGAACAGTCTGTAAAAGGACGCTGTGGCTTATAGTCTCTTCTTTTTATACTGATTTTCTTTAGAAATTATTTTTAAAATACGAGTGAATTATTTTTAAAAGATGTTTTCTGCAGCTGAAATTTAAAGCGTAGTGTGGATTCAGCAACAAATGCCCTGATAAACTGGAACAGAGAAGAGGAAATACCAGTGACAGCCAACTTTCTGTACTAGGCTCAGTGCCAGTACTCCTGAGCCACACAAGCACCTATCTCCAACCTCACGCTTGTGATTCAAGACACACGTATTGACATATATCAACAATTTCTCCCCCAAACAATGTTAAAAACAACTTCCAGATATATTTTCAATTTCGTTATTTTTCATTTAGACATATTTGAAACTACAGCAACAACAGATCTTTTGTTCATTCTCTCCTTTTTCCTTCAGGTTGATTTTGTTGTTACTGTTTTTTTGTTTTTCTTTTCCTCTCTTCACACCGTACTGCAGGTTTGCGCGTCTCAAAGCTGGAGAGAAATTGATATTGAGACGTGCTGAGAATGAATTGTAGTTACCAAGGAAGTGGTTTCCCAAGCAACAGTAACCACAGGAAATTTGACAGAATTTCTTCCTCCGCAACTGTATCATGTTTGCAGCTTTGGAGGAGGCAGAGTGTGGGTAGCATAAGTGATTTTCTCATTGTTAACCTTACTTTTTGAAGCAGATATGGTGATATTTCTGTCTTTGTTAAAGAAAGAGTTAACTTCAGTTACAGTTGACTGCTTGGATTTGTGTGTGTGCTGTGGGTTGTGGGTTTTTTTTATTTTCCTGCTGGCAGACAGACTGTGGATGTGCCAGATAGTCCTGCAGCATTTGGGCAGATGCTAGAGGCAACATTCTCAGCTGTTACACACTCAGTGATGATATTTACCATTCAAGAAAGCCATGCCAGCACCTTGGTTTGCTCCAGCAAATTGGATGAGACAGTTGCCAGCTTGATGATGTCAAAAAGTGTAGGAAATATGCACATGTTCAGTATTAGTGGAGGGATGTGAACCAAGGGAAATACAGGGGCAGAAGTCCTAACTCCTCTACGGTGGGGCAAACAAAATGACCACGTGTCAGCTGGGCCTCAGACAGCGCTACAGTTCTTCTATTTTCATTGAGAAATGACAATAGCACAATAAATGTAGCTCTCAGAAGACTAACTTACTTAATCCTTGTTCCTAGAAGGAAATAGAAAAGAACAGGTTCAACAGCTTAATAAGCAGTGCAATTTAGTATATTTTCTTAACAGAAAATATGAATAATTTCTTTCTGCTTCTATGTACTGATGTTTCTTAAGTGGCAAGATACTGCAAAGGCACAGTTACGAAGGGCTCAATCCTGCATGACAAAGAAACAGAGGACTCGTTCTTCAGTTGAGTTTTAGGGACTAAGAAAAACTTTCTTTCAATAATTTGTCTTAAATTCGGCAACGTCTCTTTATATCCACTTCACATGCATGGTGAAATCTAAAAAAGAAAATATGATGGTATTTACATGAGCAGAATCCTGAAGGAAGGTGTGTATTTGAAGTAGGAGGTATATTACTGTAATACTTATTTAGGCTCATGTTGTTACATCTTTTCTGAAAACTTAGATATCTGCTTTGACTAGGATAAAAAGATTTTTTTAAACTATCTTAAAGGTTGGTTTTTTTTAACTCTCACTTATCTTCTTCACGGATAATGAAACATTTGAGCTACAAAGGCTTTTAAAACGTATGAAGAAACCATTAAGTATATTATGAAACTGTTGAGCATCATCGCTCTGAGCCAGCTCTGTGCATACCCAGCTGTAACGGACCTACCTTTTGCCCATAACTGTAAGTCTCCAGGCAGAGACACTGGAGTGAATCAGCAAGGGGATAGTGGGCTTTATTGGCTCTGGATCTGTACCAGCCCTGCCAGGTACAAAATGGCTCATAAAAAGCCTTATTCTTTTCCATCATTCATTTGTTTCTACCTTCCCGAAGTATTTCATACAAAGAACTGCTTTTTAAACCTGTCTCTCAACCCCTCTTCCAGCTCCAGAACTAACATACCTCTTAGCTGAGTATCATGTTCTTTTCAGAGAAAGCTACCTCTGTTCAAGCAAGCCTCTCACTTTACCAGGAAATATGCAGTGGAGACAGACCTGATAAGGTTGTACATTCAGTTTCAAGTTGTGAAAGTACGTAAAAAAATCTTTTCAGATTTAGATGATGAAATGTTTGAGATCTAGTTTTGTTTATTTAAAAGGTTGGGATTCACTCATAGTATGGTGTTATGTGGGAGATAATACCCCTGTGGACTGAATATCAAAGAACACTACAGTGCCAAGACCTGGAATAAAGTATTTTCTCCATGAAAAAGTCAAGTGATAGAGGTCTGAGCCTGCTGCTGTAACTGGAGTGAACGAAAAGCTCTTCCTTCCCAGAAAGAGGAGAAGCACCTTTTTCTACTCACCTCCTGGAATGGCAATACTATCTCACTGCCTGAGATGTGAGCTATTAGACAGGGTCTAATGTCTGGAGCAATGAGAGGAAATTAAAGAAAATAGACCAGAACGCTCCAGCTTTGCAGCTAGAAAAGTTTCTTATCAGCTAAACATAAAAGGTTTGTAATTGTCTTTCAGGATATTTTCTTCCAGATGTGAATATATACCTATATATATATAGGATAACAAAGTTTTCTCAGAGGCCGGATGTGAAGATTGATTTAAAATTTATAATTCAGAGACCTTTTATAACTGGCACTCAAGAATTATTTATCTAACTAACCTGCCTATTCTGGCTGTTAGCCATCTATCACTTTACCTTCTCCTTCCCCCTTGACTCTGTTCTTTTATATACCACTCATTTGCCTCTTTGTATGAGATGATTTATCACCTGCTTTTCCTATTCTTATCTATCAATAGGTAAGTTGCCTCTTACTTCTCTTTATTCAACATCATTCACACTCCTTTAACTCCACAAATTATGATCTACATTCCTTCCTCCTCACTGTCCCCTCTCCCTCCCTGCAACATTCATGCTACAAATACACTTTAGGCAGTTCTTCCAAGTTCCTTCTTCACTTCCACCAACTTGACCTACAATCAAATTTATTCAATATTTTTCATTCTTTCCTTCCTAGTTATGACCATTTATTTTTTCATGGAAATGAAACAGCACTCAGGGCACGTGGTTTAGACTGCTCACCCTAAATGCCTGATGTTGAACTAGTATTTTTATGAACTATCTAATGCAGTGCCAAAACCTGCTGATTTGAGTGCATTATGGGAACAGGTGGTCCAGGCATAAGCAGCAGTGGGAAGCCTTTAACTAGGTATTAAAAAATGGATGCTTGGCTGGAGGACAAAACCCGAGCAGAAGGGCAGAATTCATTTTAACCCTTCTTCTTTTTCAAATTCTTCCCTTCACCTTAAAGATTAGCACCTTTTTGCATTTAGTATGTTACAAGAATATTGATTTAGTTACTGTTTTGCTGAGAACAGGGAAACTGCTGTCTCCAGGGAACAATAAATGTAAATGTAAATATAGAATCAAATATGGTGGTAAAATGCCCCAGATTCAAGTGACACCCTGCAGTGAAAGACTGACAGATTTGCTTTAGAGTAATTTACGGGGGTTTTTTTGCTTTTCTTATTTAATGGAACTTTATTTATATCATTAGCCCATAATTTAATCTGTTTGATTTCTTTCCGGATTATTTTTTTATTTAAAAAACAAAAAGAAAAGAAGAAAAACCCCAGCGACAGAAAAAAAACAAATTTCTGGTAATTTTTTTCAGGGCTCCCTACTGCCTGACATAGGTAATAGGCCTTTTGCATACACTGTGATGGAGAGTCTGTGTGCCGCACGTGCACAAAGGACTCAGCTGGGTAGGAGACAAGAAAGAAGATGATGCTGTGCGGGACACCCTGGCTGTCATACTATGGATCATCTATTCTAGTAAGGAGGAAGGTGGGGGTGGCATTGTAGTTTAGAGAAACAGAACATGCTCTGCTTTCTAGAAATTTTAAAAAGCAAACTAGGAGAGGATGCTGCAAGGGAGGTGACTGCAGGGAGGGGGTGAATACACAACCAAGCCTGCAAGGTGAGGGAGGGACATTGCCAGGGACCAGCAACCCTGTGGGGTTCATTCAGCCCTCAAAGCCACTAAATAGTAGAGGAAAGGAGCTGCCCTGTGAGGACACAGGGAACAGGGCAGATTGGCTTTCCCAAAGTCAGTCGCACCCAGCTGACCATGAGGCATCATTATTTCAAGAATTATTTTATTCTGGTTTATTTTGTTCTAATACAACCTGCATTCAGAGACTGGAATTAGAGGTAGGGGGCGTATTTATTTCAAGGAAATGGGGGACAGAGCTCTGGCTAAAGGCTCTGGCTATCTCAAGCTCTTGCCGAGTGGTGTTCAATATTTTATGTTGGGGTTTTTTTCTCCTTCCCTCTGCCGCCAGTGTTTGGGAGGATATCAAGATAGATTGTGCTCTGCCCAGCTTGGCAGTTCCCGAAGTTTTGTTGTAACAATTGAAACATCATACCAGAAAGCAGCGATAGCCAAAAACTGCAACACGTGGCTTTTTGCTGTAGTCAGCTGATTTAGAGGTCTGTAATTAAATATAAAGAATCAAAACCATTTTCTAGACCATGAATCCGCTCCATCACATCCTCAACTTTTTCCTGCACCATTCTGTCCTATTACCTCTTAAACTTAATCTGAGACAGGTGAACACTTCTGACACCATGTCTAGTAGCCTTCCTAGGTGTTTTTAGAAGTATCACATATGTTGCTGGTACATCACAGGATTGCTGAGATCTGTGAAATCTAAATCTGCCCTCTGTCGTCCCAAATTGCTTGATTCCCTCTACGGCCAGCAGTCATAAGGAGCTACATACACTGTTTGTACCTGATTCTCTAGCTGATTGTGTACATGTGGTTTTCAGTTTCTAAAGAGCAAAGCTGCACACTAAGTGTGCAGTTCTGCAAGACTGTAAGTTAGTGTTACTGAAGTGCCACCATATATCCTTGCCTCTGGGCAAGCAGTCCTTTCCTTTGTCTTGTCTGTGTATTGTACCAGAGGAGAGTTAAAATTGCCAAGAAATATCCCCCCCCATTTAGCTTCTGAATTTCTCCACCTCACAATTCATCAGTCATGATTGCTGGCATCTGGGAAGAAGCAGGAACACACAGCCAGAGCAAGACAGAATTATGGCAGCGCTGATTTAGATCAGACTTAAGTGCTGCAGAAAAACATCTTGAGGTTTCATATCAGTACTGTAGAAACACCAGTAAATTCTGTTTTGCTCAGGAGATGATTCTCTAGTCATTCTTAAGGGATGTATTACATTTAAAGTTGGGAAGAGGCAGACAATAGTCCTGTTGCAGTGTTAAAACCTGTGCTTTGAAGTAATTTTCAAGTTGATGAATTTCAGTATCTCCTTGTGGGGTCAGCTCTGAATATGAGTGAGACCTCTAGAAGAGAGCAGCTACCTACAAATACTTGTGTTTCCTCATCAAGATTTTGGTCAGTGAAACAACATCCAGGCAGAAGGTCTCCTTGTGAAAGGTTTGTAATACCATTCTGAGTGCTCTGTAAACATCCTGAAAATCTTTTAACCGGTTGAAACAGATACCTCTTGAAATTGGAAATTCAGATGTTCCCTTCCCAGGGAGCCTCTTCCAGTAAGTGGCAGTAAGTTGAAATCTTGCAATTCTGGGTTACAATATTTGCAGAAATGTTTTGCAGTGACAGGCATTAACCAGAAGATTGTATTTCGGGGACAGAACAGGAGGAAATAATATTAATTCTGCATATTCATAACATTTTATTGTTTTTTTAAATTCCACACTATTTCTTCAGTAGTAATGTAATAAGTCTACTTTTGCTTTTCAGCGAATGCCTTGGATGTGTTTCAATGTTTTTCCTGATAGTTAGAGGTGTAGTTGACTACTGATGGGGATGTTTGTGGCCATGGATATGGTTCATTACTGGAGACGGGCCTTGGGTTTATGATTTGCTCAGCCTGTACAGGCAGCCAGACTAGTTGAAACTGTATCAAACTGCACATTTGCCAGTGCCATACAGCTTCTATATGCATGTTGACCTGAATTATTACACCCATCTGCTTCTTTTATTTCATATTGAATTTAAACAGGAACATTGTTTGCTGAATGCCATTATTTCAGAAAAGCCTAAATTCCACCAGTACACTCTTCAATGACTCCCTTCTCCCTAATTGGAAACACCATCTTTCATCCAGCCCATTAAGTCAATTTTGGTTTTAAATAATGAGGTACTGAAAGGAGACTGCTGATAACGTCTTTACACATTAAAAACCTTGCTTGTTGAAGCTATGGTGGAATAATAAAGCTATAATAATTCATACATAATCTATGACATTTATATTCTTTCATTACATCTGAGAGAAAAAAAATAATCTTATGAACACATCCAGAGATTTCAGGGCTTAAAAATAGAATTTGTCACTGAAGCCAGAAAGAAAAAAAGCTAAGAAGGTTATTTTTTTTTAATGCAATAACAAATGTTATATGTTTTCTTGTAGAAAACACGAAGTTGCTGTTTCTAGTGGAATAAGGTTTCAGTACAGTCAGTTACCAAAGTCTACACTTTATCATCTCAGATGAGGAAAAAAAAATTGTCTGAGCATTTACAGCTGTGATTTCTGATCTTTCCGGTGTGTTTGAATCCTCTTGTGGTACAGTGAGACAACTCCTGTAAACAGGAGTATTTGTAGTGAAGTCAGTAGGCTAACTGACTTGATTTATATAAGGTGAAGATGTAGGGGGCAGATAGCTCTTTTAATATAGTTTTAAAACTATACTGGGAGAAAATGTCTCCGTTTTCGCATTAATGTCTCCATTCTTACTTCATGAGTGGTCCATTCAAGCTGTAGAGGTGGGAACAAATAAGAGAAGAAAATTTGAAACGTCACAATTTCTGCATATATTTTTAACAGTAACCAGACTTACCAGCTTTTAAATCCAAATCTCTGGGCAGCTAACAACTCTTCATGTTTTCTGTAAAGACTTGTTCAAAATTTGCCTCCAGAATCTTTTGGGAAGCACACCAGTATGGCATTTTCATAATATTCAAACACTTTTTATTTACTTATTTTCCTCTTATTTTCTGTAAAGCCAGGAGGCTGAAGAGCGTTATCCTTTCATAGGTGTGTACAAATCCTTTACTCAGATCTGCAGAGTACATGGTGTCCATGACACTGGTGGAGAATAGTACAGTTCTGAAAAAAACTGTTTTGCCAGTTTTAGCTCCTTTTGTCCCAGGCACACTAACATATTGCCAAAGTGTTTCTAAAAGCCAGCTACGATAAACAACTAGTAACAATCTTCTGCTCTTAGACTACCTATGAACAGCCTGTCATTTTTTACAGATGTATCTGTTCACATTTACTTTGTGAATACTGCGTGTCTACAACAAACGTTCGCCTGCAACAAATTATGACCATGAAATGTTTTCTGCAAATGTTTCTTCAGGCGTTATCATACGTCTTCTGCCATGATGTTGCTGCCTGCGTTAACAGGACCATAGTGGAGATCATGAGACAAACATTTGCACAGGCATGTGTTTGGTTTCCAAGCACAAATATTTCGTCTTTCTGTAAATATTTCAAAGGGAGGAAAGGGAAAACACACCTTCCCCCCTCACCCCCCTTTTTTTTTTTTTTTTGGGGGGGGTGGGGGGCAGCAGGGGGAAGTAGTGATGGTGGTAATACTTGCAAGATGTGTCTAAATCAGAGTTTATTTCAGAACAATAATGTGGACTTAGAGCATTTTGAGGCACATAATTGTGGAGACGTGGTCCTGAGGGCCAGATTGAATCTTGTCTAAAATGAAACTCTCAGA
Organism: Fulmarus glacialis; assembly: GCF_000690835.1. NCBI lineage: Eukaryota > Metazoa > Chordata > Aves > Procellariiformes > Procellariidae > Fulmarus > Fulmarus glacialis. Next base: position 52,965 of record NW_009204848.1, read on the forward strand.
CTATGTGTAGTGTAAAAGTTGAGGCCTCAGCATCAGTTGTTTTGTTCTACTGGTCTGTTAATTTTGTTCCAGATTACTCATTAATGTGAATACAGTCAAAATTCCTTTCAAATACTATTTAAGTTTACTAACTTTAGTCATCCTTTTTTAGCAAGTTTTGTTTTGGTAACTTCCCAGCTTGTCTCTTTGAAGAGACTCAACTATATAACGAAAATGCATTTGAGGTGGTTTTACCAAAATAATAGCAAAAATTACACTGAATTTGTAATTACATAAGAAAAATGATACTGTAGAATTCATGGCTTGACAATCTAAAAAGGTTAACCTAAACTGTATGGGAAGACTTTTCTTTTTTTCTTTGTGTTCTGTTCTTTTCTCCAAGAAAAGAGCAGCTCTCCTGCCACGCACTGTGATATATTATTTACTACAGTCAAGCGTTTGTTGAGTTTGCTGTTGGGACAAATACTGAGAATATTGAACAGTACTAAATAACAATGGGATAAGAGAGGGAAGTAGGTATGTGTATAAAGGCTGGAGAAGGACTCTACATGTGTGAAATGTACGTGAAGTGGGAGTTATAGAAATTACTGAAATGAAAAGAAAGATTGTAGAGGTGCTCAAGAGGTATTGAAAAAGAAAAATAAACCTTTACTGATCTGTGAAAACAGGAAGGAAGATGAAGGAAAATCCTTTATATAATGTTTCTCATAGTTTACTTGAGCCACATTTATTGTAAGGTTAGAAGACAATTATACACAATCTTTTTTAACCATGTACTAAATGTAAAGGCTTGTCACCATGTTTATTTACATCTCACTTCAAGAAAAATCATTTCCCAGTTCCTTTTCTTTTAACAGTTAGAACCACTTGGCTATTCAAGAGGATTTTGACACACTTTCCTAGCAAAACCTTTGTTCCTCTATGTGTTTTGGCTCAGTTGTTCTTTTATAGAAAGTTACAGCTTAATTTTAAAATAACGTCATTTCTAAAACCAGGGAGCAGTTAGAATCACAGCTGTTTTCCTTCTTTCACTTCCTGATCTTCTCTTGATTCTATTACACCCAAAATGGAATCTATAATGTAAAAATGCCCTTCTGTGTATATGAGGGATGGCTCTGCTCTCAAGTAGTGCTAAGTCATGTTCTTTAAATGGTATTAGCTTGTTAATTCCACATGTTTTCTTTGTGACAAATTAATCCACTTCAAAGTACATTCTTTCAGGAATTGTTCAAACAATAATTTATGAATGGAGCTTTTATCTTGAGGATCCAAGAAATAATACAGACACCTTCTGGCAACAGCAACTGCTTTAGTGCATAATTTCTCAGAAAGATTATTCCTGAAGTTTAAATGTTAAGCTTAACTTCAAACTTAGCCATTTGATATTGAAATTTTATATCAGTATTTTTACTGGTAATTTTCTACCAAGTTATCTTCTGTCTAGTTCATAATGTATCTAAGGATTGATGGGCACATTAATTAACTTTAGTTTCCATTTAATATATTTTCTAGAACGTTTGCCTACATTTCATCCTTTATGTTAACTGTGAACTGACTGCATTATATTTCATACTTATGTCACTTAGTGTCCCTCCCAACAATGAAGATACAGGATCTTCCAGAACAAGCACTTATGATTACTGTATTTATTACTCATATTTTAAAACATGAAAAAGTGATAGAGCTATTGGAAACACATCTAGTTAGGATGCATTTCATTAAATAAAGCAATGAGAATAGATAGAGCAATAAACGCAATTCCCAGGAATAAATAATAAAACACTCTCTTCATAGACTTCCATTTCTTTCATCTTGTATGGATAAAACCCTTCCCTCTCAGAAAAAGCACATAATCTGGTTTAGAGGTATTCAGTGCTGACTGAGAGATCATGAATTTTCATTGGCTGAGATTTGAGGTTTATTTCTGTTTAACAGAAACTCACATTTCAAAGTTACTGTAAATAACTGGTAAATTCAGGCACCAGATAAGCTACATCTGGTAAAGGACGTAGAAAAGGAAGACGACAGTGTCCTTAAGGTATTAACATGCTCATTCCATGTGCAAGCCAGATATTCTTCTGTGTTACCTCTTCTTGCTGGATCTTGTATTTCTTCTTATTTTTAAGATGAAACAAAGAAGAATTCTGATCAGAATTTCAACTAATATCCAAAACTAAATCCAGGATTTAGAAACAATTACAAGTAAGTCCAGTGGTAAAATTCAAGTTAATAATTGAACTCGTATACCAATGAAGCCTTAGAGAAGCGTGGAGCTGGGACTTTGATTCAGAATTTTCTTTCCGAAGGGTTACTTTTTGAAAAATAAATGGCCAAATCCTGGGGCTCTTACTCAGCTTTGGCTTATTCCTGGATACTGAACTATAAGAAAGGAAATATTAACGACTTCTAGTACTACAAAATACTTGAAGGTTTTAAGCATATATGACAAGGTTATGAAGTAATTTCTCAAACATGAATTACACAAGGAGAATGAGTTATGTTTTAGAGACTGTCATGTAGCAGTGCACTTTCATATCCTTTGCAAAACCATCTTTACTGATTGCAATATCCATTACAGAAATTCCAAATCCCGCCTCTCTAATTTTCTGATCTTTCTCAGAATACTGAGACTAATCTTTGACTCTGTACATACAATTTCAGAATCCCATCTCTTTTTATTTTTTTCCATTCATGATCCTATCAATTTCCAAAGTGTGTTTCTTTACTTCCACAGATCTTTTTGCCAGTAGATGTTTTTATTTTCTTACATTATTTCTAGTATTTACCTTTGGACACTAAAAAAAGAACAATTTTGTTTCCACATCTGTTGAATTATTCTTGGTTTTTCTTTCTTTTTTCCTTACTGAGTTTCATTCTTGACAAAAATCCTAAGAACAGTGTCGTGGTTTAACCAATTGTTTTCATAATTTTGTTGCATTAGTAGGATACCAATAGGATAGTGAATTGTGGAAGTTAGTTCTGCAAAAGCCAGAGTTTTGAAGGAAATACTCAGCCTTGCTCCTCTTGCATTATCTTCTGAACTCTATTAGGAAAAAAAAAAAAAAAAAAAATCTAAAAATGTGCATTAGATTGAACAGGTGCATGTACGGTCATGTCAATGTAATTTTCTTACCCAGTATTTTGTGTTACTTAATTTTCAGTACCAATATGAAAGCTAAATTACAAATTGTTGGTATAGCTGGGAATTGTATGTTTCCAAGTAGAGAATGCACAGGTATTAGCACATAAATTCACACATCTATGTTTGGAAAGATTTTCTCAAATCTCTGTCTTTTCTTTGTTTCTGCTGTGCCCAATTACTACCCCCATTCTTCAGACTCTAGTCAATCTTCAAAAATCATCTGTCTTTCTATTTGTATGAGGGTAACTGCACCCAATTTATTACAACACTTCATTCCCATTTCTTACCTTCAACTCTAAAGCGCTTTGAGATTCTTTGTATGAAAGACATAAGATAAAGCTAAATTAAACAAAACTGAATTCAGCTGAATCTATCTGACTAGCCTAACAACTTTTAAACTTGACACGAAAAGTTAAGATAGCAAGTTAAAGTGATATATTAGACAGGAAGACACTGTCCCAATCACTATTTCACCTTTTGTCCAAAACCTTCAAGGGAGAACAGATCATTCAGAAGAATTTCCTGCATTATCTTTGATTTGCTGCTGATATTATTGCTGCTACTAAAACCCCAGAAAAAGCTTTTGGCAGTTATCATAATGTTCACCTGGAGACTCAGGAGGATCTGTAGAGGACTTAGATCTCACTTAAACTGACAAGAAAGGAAAAAATGACTCAAGTGAATACGAAGAAGTTAGAATGTACTGTAGAGCAAAATGACACATTATTTAAATCTAAAGGGAAAAAAATGGATTTAGAGAGAGGGAAATTTAGGCCCAGTTTATTTACATTGATTAATAATTATTTATGATTGTACATTGAATTGAGATATTTATTTTACACTGAGCTATTTTATTACACCAATAACTTAGTATTGTTGCAAAGAAGAGCAATTATCCTGGAAGATAATTTATAAATCCTGGTAGATAAGATATAAACATAATTTATTTTCTGAAGTTGAGTAGCCCTGCATTTAAATGCAGTTCAGAACTTGTCCTCTATATCCAGACTACATTAAACACAGCGTGACTAAGTAAATTCAGCAATTATGAATCTTTCCTTTTAGGAGCCTGTGACTGTACCCGACTAAAAAGATTCAAAACCCTTTCAAATCAAACAGAATTTTTTTGCTCTACAGAAAGAAGGATGATGTGAAAGGACTAAGATCGGTGAGGATACTAGTAGAGTACATTCTCCCAGGAAAGTCTGGATGACTTCTCTCAGCCCTGTGAACTCCCCACTACCCTCCTGCTCTCTCTCATCACTACCTGATTACCCCAGATTAAAAAGTTTTACTCTTTTGGGATGTCTTAGCTCTCAGAAGAGAAAACTTTGTCAGCCATGCTGGCCATAACAGAATTAGTAATTAATTGCACATGCATGTACAGAAAGGTCCTTTATCAGTGTGAAGACTTTATCTTTGTTATTGGCTTACTCCTTTTTGCTTTCTGACAAATAGCTTTCTCTGACTTAGTTCTGGAATTTTAGATAGTTTCTGCCAAGCAGAAAACCCAAGAGCTATGTGCTATTTATAATAAATAGGTATATCACACATAGTTCCCGAAGAAAAATAAGCAAAGGCCACATCTTCAAATGTGTGATAGTGTGATCTCACATCCTGCAGACAGATTACACCAATTTACAGCCATTGATGTCTTATCTGCTCCTCTTATTATTTGTAAGTTAGGCTAAACTGATTTGATTATGATTTGGGTTTTTTTTTAATAAAGGGTGTTTTAAGGTACAGTGATTAAGTTCAAATATTAATATAAGACTTAACTGATAATTGACATTAAATTTATATTTGACTATAGGAATTAATACAAATTATGTTAATACGTGACTGCACATCCCTTGAAATTTATGTATGACTTGGCATGAAAGTCCATTTTCGTAGTTGCTTTTATATATTGACATCAAAATCATGTGAAACCTTTGGCATATGCAGCTGTACTCTTCTTTTATTTTTTTTTTTAAGTTTATACTTCTTAATGAGATTACTTTTCATGGTTTATGAAATATTTTGTCATAAAGTGATCATTTAATTCTTGTCTTTTAATGGTAATGAACCATTATTGCTGTTGATTTACAATATATTATCCTCTTACGAAGCAAATTTAATCACAGGAGCTCTATTTACCTCTATTAGAATAGTGGAGAGAAAACTCTGCCACATATATTATTTAGCAAATAACTGAGTATTTTCAAAAAAGACAACAATTCCTAAAAATCAACCAAACAAGATTAAGCTTTGTTGAAGTGGAGAGTAACTTGCAAATATCTGAATGGTTAAAGAAAAAAGTCTAGAAAGAGAATATAGCAGTCTTCATCTATCAACATCTGATAATAGTTTGAAAATTTGAAGTTGTGCTTACATTCTAAAAGAATAAATGTAAAAAATTACCTGAATAGCATTATCTCTGCTGTTATATCTGGGCAATCTTACCTCACTAATATTTCAATCAGTGTAAGTAACTTTCTTCATAACCATTTAGATCTTTTCATAATTTTGGTAAACTTAAAAAGAAAAAAAATCATAGTTGCTTTATTTTCCTCAGGAAATAGTAAATAATGATGCCAAGAAGTTTCAATTTACTTTGCCAAAATTAAATCCTCCTCCCCTCCCATGTGCCTCAATTTTCCATTAAGCTGAATTTTCTAAAGAAATACCAGTTTTTAAAAAGGAAATTGTGTGGAATTGAGGGGGGGAGGATTTTTAGTTACTAAAATGGATTACTTCAGCTGACTTGGTTTTACTTAGGAAAGAGATTTTTAGATCTTTTCCCCATTATTATGAGCCAACAAAGCAAACACTTGTATATTATGAGGCACCATTGCCATGGTACTACTGCACAGGCTCTCCCACAGTTGCTCTTTGAAATGTAACAAAATGCTCTTTGAATGTAAAGCCAGGAAAAAAGGCTTTTTAAGAGTATTAGAGGCCTCTGCAGTGCTATATTATTTACTCGGTAGTAGTTCAAGAAATAACTACTAAAAGCAGAGTTATCTAGCGTTTAACACACAGGAAGCAAATAGTAGGTACTATTTTAATGCAAGCTTCTCCAAGCCTTTCTCTGCAAAACAAATACATTTGTGTAAATATCATCCTATGAGCAACAGGGGGTCAAGGAAAGAAATCTGTTTACATACCACCCTGGTTGATAAGTCTTGATTTCACTTGTCCTAGCAATGAGAGCTTATGTCCTCACAAGGCCAGAAAATGACGACTTCTTGAGTGCTTCAAAACCTGCCACATTTCAAGGGAGAAAGAAGAAAATGTGGACTAAAATTAAGTTCTAAGTTTTTAAGAGTTTAGAACAAGGAAAGTCACCAGATTCAGACAACTCAAGTAAAGCTCTCAGTTTATTTTCTAAAACTTGCTTTTTAGTGACTGACATGGGAGATCCAAACTCTAAAGTACTCAATAAAATGAAGAAAACATCAGGAAATAGCCCAGGAGAGACAATATCCTTACCTGAACAAAGGGATTATGTGATTGTGTCCTTCTTACATTTCTGCAGTTATTCCAATGCACAGAGCTAACAACCCTATTCAGTTTTCTTCATTTTCCATTACATTCTTGAGTTCGCTTATTGACGGTGATGTGTCTTGTGTTCTTCTGAACAGGGTAACTACCTGTTGTTTGGTCCGGTACCACACTTCTACTAGAGAGCTGCAACAGTGGCTACTAGGCTTTTGCTCCCTGCTCGGAGTTTGATGTAAATATTGCTTTGTGAAACACAATATGCAAGACAGACATTGCGTATACTCTGAACTTTGCTCATAGAATAATATGAGGACTTAAAATTTAGCTTCTTTTTTAAGAGTCAAGTATTCATCTTTCATGAGCACAGACAAATACATAAAACAACAACAAAAAAGGTCCTATATTCTTTGTAATTGCCCATTATGTCAGAAGTGACTGGTGTCTTAACAGGATCAGTAAAATTCTACATTTCAACCATTTCTAGCCAAATTCTGTACCTTTTATTAAAGTTGCAGGTAATTGCGGGTTTAAATTCAAAGGCTGAGGGTTGGGCACATGCTCTGTCCTTCTCACTTTGCAGGGAGAAGACATCCTCTACAGCAGAGGCATGGAGTGAATATCACTGAGTCTGTACCACCTTAAACCACAATAGTTACTCTCATTAAAGTTCCAGTCAATGCTTTTGATGCAATTGATTCTTGCAATGTTAGCGACTTCAAGATGTTGAGAGATGTATATAATTGTGTTCACTTGTCCATGTTTTTACATCTGTTGCTATTCCAACTTGAGGTCGGATGTCATATCATACCTTGCCACCTGGATTGCTTATGTTTGATCCTGAGAACTGTGAATTTTGAATCCATGGTCAGAAGGAGGCAAACATTAAAATATAGGTTACGTTTGTAGAAATTTTGGTTTATACGTACTTGAAAGAAATAGTTGCAGAAACCTCTTTTTTCAGGATGAGCCTTAAAATAAACAATGTGTCAGGACAGAGCAAATTGATTCTGAACGCTGAATCAGAGAAATGAGCAAATGCTGAATTCTAAATTGAATTAAGAATCAATGAGTTTCATTTAATAACCAAACATTTGTATTACTTATTAAAAGTTCCATAGATATCTGTGCAGAGAAAGTCTTATGCCTTCAAAATAAACAGTAGAAACAAGTAAATGCTGCAATTTAAGCACTGTGTTTTCAAGATAACATGGAATCAGAATAATTAATAGAAATGCAATACAATACTAGTTTCTAGAAGAGCTTTATCTTGTGAAACAAATAATTTAATTATAGTGACAAAGCTTGCAGCTGAAACAAAAGAATGAAGAAAGATTTTTTCCTAGGAGTAGGAATTTTCTACTGATATATTTTTTCATTAAGAAAAGTAAGTTTATAAAAACTGAAACTTTCTACTGGAATATACTTTTTTTTTTTTTTTTTGCAAAGATCCCTTTTCCTGTCCTGAAGGTAATTTCTGATTAGCCAAGAGACTGATTCTGAGCAAAGCAAAGGATTTCCCTACCCACAGCCATTGTAGTTCCTATAAAAGGAAAACTGCCTTCAAAGTTCCTGCCCTCAATCTAGCAGACTGAAAGCCACAGTGCACGTTCCCTACAGTCCAAGTGAACATCCAAATAGCAGGTATAGATGTAGTTTTGGTCTTTTTCCCTCCTCTCCCTTCTTTCCTTTTTGTCATGAAAAACTTTGAGAGTGCTTTATTTTGTTGCAATATACAGTGGGAATATTCTGAAAATCTCAAAAGTCTGTAGTAATACAATTGCTGCCCAGCTCGCTTTTGCACAGTGTAATCTTCAGCTGTTCACTTTTCACTGTTCACTCAAACCAGATTGATATTAATACTTGATAATAGTTTTGTTCCTAATGCCCTCATCATATATGTGGACCACAAAACTAATACAGTTTAGGAGAAACACTCTGTGATACACTTCAAATGGTTTTGAAGTTTTAAGATATTAGAGATCACTCAATAAGTGAGAAAAATTAATATGATCTATTTTTGAAGGGCTGATTACAAGTGTGTTTAACTTGAAATAGATCTTATACAATTTCTTGCATTCATATTGTTTCACAACAACCCTGAACTTAGTTCGAGTGCAGGCTACTTACCCATCCCATTTACTCTTGTGGTATGTGATACCGGGCTGCCTGTCAGTACAAGGGGATTGCGGTCTTGTCTCTCTGATATCAAATGTAATATGGCATCACAAAAGCAAATAAGAATGGCAAAGACTGCAATGCCAGACACAGGAAACTTGACTCTTGACCGCATCTAAAATGTAGGGTCTATCCCAGGTTACCCAGGTGTGGTCCTGAGTGTGATCTAGGCGGTAACTTCCATAGCAAAGTGATTTCATCAGCTGAAGCCTTAGCTCTGAGGGTCCACTGGCACAGCGATAATCCTATGGACAAACAGGAAATTTGTGGCAGACTGTTGTAGCTCATTCACATGGTTATCTGCAAGATTAATGAGTTCTATCTGTCCCACTGTGAACGTGTCTTTTTCATTTGAGGTTTCGAATCAATGTTTTATTAAGGAATTAAATACAGTCCTTCCATTTCTGCAGTTTTATGTAGACCTTCCATTAAGTTTCAGCACAAAACAGCAGGCTTTTTGGTCAATCCTATGCAATAATACAAAAGCATGTATTCAAGAATATTGCCTTTCGCTTTATTTCTAGTAATTTATATTGCTGAAGACAGAAACAAGACATTTACTAAAATTACATATACACTTGTACACACAGAACTTGCACTAAAATTATAAAAATTTATGAATTTTATCTTATAAGATTAGCACGTAGGAAACCCATTAAATTTACCCAATAGATGTCTAATTAACAAACTTGAGTTACTGACAGCAATAATGGATATGATTGGTGCTCATTAGCACTAAATCTAATGAAGCAGCAGCATGGCTGATGGCTTTTTCATATCCTAGCTGTCAAAACCGTAACTGTCAGGAATCTTGGCTTCCATGTGGACTCCAAAGAAGAGTTTTCTCTCGCAGCCAAAGACTTTTCTGCTTTCACTTGACAAGCTTAAGCCCTTCCCATTTGTTTTGTCTTATTTATTCCAATGCTAGATGAAAATCTTCTCTACCTCAGCTTGTCTTGCTTCATTTTCTTTACCTATGTACTTACAGGCTCTATTTCTCAGGCTTCTTGACTCCTTTGTAGACTCATTGTTCAGGTTGTGATCTGGTCAGCCCACCAATTTGTCTTTTCTTCTTAGTATTTGATTATATTCTCCTTGGTGGCTTATGCACGATTTATCTTTCCTCCTTTCCTGCTGGCTTCAGGTCACAGCACTTCCCTCTCCATATTTCACTGCTAGTTCCTCCCCTGCCTTCTCACAGCAGTAACCCTGATTCCTTTGGTCCTGTCTTTGACTATATTTTATATGTAAGAAAGATGCACAAGGAGCAGCTGGCCTTACTTCCTTCGGTATACAGCTACACTGGATTTTAGTTCAGACCAAATGGAACCGAGACTCAGAGCAAACTCAGTGCAAGACAGGGTACAGGAGTTGGTCAGCACTCAGCACTCAGGGATATGGTGCTTGCTCAGGGAATATGAATCATTGGAATTTTAGCTGCTACGCTGTACTTAGGGAATTAGGAAGAGGAAAAAAAATTCTTAGCATTTGAAAATGAGAGATGAAGTAGATCTGATTGGTTTGAATTATGGTTTGAACATATTTTGCTTGCTTCTGATTCAAATCCATAGATAAATTCATCATAGTGAAGATCTCTGCTAGAAAATATTAACATTACAGTAAATGAGTGGCAACATAATGCAAAACCAAGTAAATTCCATGTTTCATCTTGTTCTGAAAGATATGCATTTTTAAACTTTGAACGTCAACAGGACTCAACTTATTTGTCATTCCTTTTAAGTTACGTTCTCCATTGCAAAGTCTGTGAGCTGCTTAGAGCAAGGTCATCAGAACTATGACTGAGATTGTAAAAAAATTTTGTAAGTTTTTTTTTTTTACTTTCTTCAGCGTTGAAAATATTTTCCTCCATACTTTTATCAAAGAAACATTATAGCCTAGAGTTACTTGGTTATCACTAGGGGAAACCATGATTTCAAACTTTTTATTTATCATGGAGGAAATATAAGCGACAGAATAGTTAGTTTGCACTTTTTGTAAATGAGAATTCCATTTCTGACTGTATCTTAATTGATGTTATTTTTTGTACTTGACTGAAGACTATGACTTTCATGAATAGCTTTTATTATTATTAAATGAAAAGCTTGTCTCTCAGTTTCTTTCTCCCACTTCTCTGTAAACTACTCAGTTAACCCTGAAACAAGTTGATCTCCTTGATAGATATGCGGGGGAAAACGAGCTATGCAGTTCTCTAGAGGCTGTGAAATGTCTAAAATAACTAATTAATTCAAAAAGTCTTCTGATAATGTAAATATCATCCCAGATATGTAAGGATTGATTTTGGAATATTGTGAACTGTCATAAATTATTACAGATTTTCAAGCTTCAGTGTTATTTTTTTCAGGTGCAGATGAAAATGTCTCTCATACATTCCTACTAACTGTACTATTTTCTAAAATTATTGAACCAAGTTATGTTACAAGGCTAAATGCATGTCTAATTTTTTCTTTCTCTAGATCTGCTTCTGAGGTACCTGGCCTTTACCTGTGCAGTACCATTCCACAATCTTCCCACTATTGACCATCCCTACGGCTGCAGGTTCGTGGCTATCAGCCATCCCCGCACCTTCGCCTGCAGGTTTGGTAATTCTTTCCTTCGGGGACTTGTGACCTGTTATTTAAGAAGGAAAAATTTTAAAATTATTTTTTAAAATTCTCTTTTAAAATTCACATATTTGATTTTTAAAATCAACCTCTGATTTGATTTGGAAATCAACTGTATGAATAGTAGAAAGAAACTTTCCTGTCTGTAAGGATGTCAGGAAAGTATTTTGATACAGCAGTTTACATGCATATTTAAGTCGCTTAAGGGATTGGCATACCCTGATGGTAACAAAGTCTGACCTAATTCAGGAGGGGTGCTGCAGGGCGGCTGAGCGGGGTGAGGTGGCTCCTCGCACACCGCCTTCAGACCCTCCACACCGGACAGGGAGAGGGGAGCCAGCAGTGGCAGTGACCAGGCTGGCCCGTGAGGAGGGCAGGCCGGGACGCCCCCCCGGCTGGGCACTGCGGGTGTGTGGGGACGCCATTGCTCAGGCTGGGGCTGAGGGCCTGAGGTAAACATCGCTCTACAGCCTGGGACAGAGGTGCAGGGGGGCTTCCCGCAGCTCTTCCCCGCAGAGCCTCTCCTAGCAGCCTGGTTTTCAAGGCCTACAAGCCTAACTTCAGCTGTAGGGTTGGGATGCAGAGGTAGTCAGGGTTTCAGAGCTTCTAGACTCAACCTCAGGTAGTTAAATTAGGCCTCTGCTCCCTGAACCAAAAAAAACTTGATATTTTAATAGTGCCCTTAGAGTTTCTTTTTTGACAAGGGACACAACAAATGCAGTCTCTGGCACTATTTCCTTCAGAGTACTTAACTGTTTCGAGTCCACAGTAAGTGATGTTAAACCAAGCAAACTAATGTGCAAGCAGGCCTTGGTTCTCTATGTCCAGAACTTCTTGTTTTAGTTTCTTTTAGGCATGTCTTTGTGGTTGCCTTTCTGGAGACACCTATGTTAAGGCTGTGCATCTGATTAGATTCCCAAAAGTAAAAGCAAGAGATCCTGGTCCTATCCATACTCTTGTAACTGTAAGTACATATAATACTTACTGCAAAGACAATCTGTGCATGCATCATTTGACGGCATTTAGTGTAACCAAAATTTTATTTCATTCTGCAATAAATGAAAAAATTAATTCTCAATCTACTGTTCACTTATATGTTCAACAGCATATACTTATGATATCAGTGTATGATGCTAGCCCCAGTCATATAGCTCCCATTCACCACAGAAATTTAGCAGCTTCTATCACTGGCAGTAGTTGATTGAATATAATATTTTATAATACTGAATCCAGCGTGGCAATAAACATCTCATTTGAAGCAGTAATAGCAGACTATTATTCTAAGCAGCCTTAACCTTCCTTAGCTGTAACAAATTATTTAGAATGATTCAGGGTAAAGTATATAGGTGAGATGTTAATAGACAACCCGTTAGCCCAAAATACTGTTTTAATCAAGAATTTGAAAAGCAGACTAAAGTAGGATTTGATACTATAATAACACCTTTCATACTGAAGGCATTCTAAAGCAATTTTCAGTAATGAGCTAGATAGTGTGGGTGCTCTGACTGTGTGGGGAATGCAAATACCAATAGCCACAATTTGTTCAACATAAGCTTTCTTACACAAAGATTAGATCATGGAAATACATTTGACTGGAATGAAGGAAATTGCTTAAGAGGCTACACACCTGCCCAAAAATAATTTAAAAAGAGTGCCAGCCCTTTCACCTCAGCACAAAGAGGAATTAAATAGCTAAGTTAAAGTTTTTTGCGTTTTCAGCAGTCATTTCCAGGGCTCCATGTCCCTTCCCCCCAATACCTCAAGCCTCAAAAATAACACACACACATAAATCCTCACTGCAAATAATCTAGGAAAAGAAGCAGCGGTATAGCTAAAAGCCCAACAACATCAAAACAGGGAAAACTGAAGAGAGAGAGAGCATGAGTGAAATGTAGTGCAATTTAAAGTTCTTTGGTTTCAGTGAATATTTTACTCCTCAACCAGCAGCATAAATGGTTTCCAGAGTCTCGCTGCTTACAGGTCGGTGAGTGGATTTTAACCAAAAACTCTCGGAAGATGAGAGAAAATGCTTTTTGTTTTAATAAAAGGAGAAAGAAAGGATTCTATGTTCTTCTATCTGGAAATCAATAGCCATATGGTAAAGATTTACATAATGAATTGTATTAGGGAATAGGAGGGATAAATGACAAATTTTTCCTACTTTAATATCGTCTTATGCATTGGATTGTTTCGTATATTACCACCTTGTAACAACTCTATTTCAATGAAGTCTCTAAAATATTGATTTATGTATGTCTAGAAAACATCCTCATAGTTGAGGAAAAGGTCTGTAAAACATGGAGAGCAATATCTTCATATACTGTACAAATCTGCATTAGCTTCAATAGAGAAAAATAATTTGAATATCTGAAGAGAGAAAAGTCTGTGTTAAATACAAAGTGGAAAGTTAAAGAAAAGAAGTGATTTTACTCTGATTGAAGACCTGAATTCAGTTTCAAAAGGCAACTTTAATTAAAAAATTCAGAAAAGACAACATTATTTGACTAATAGAGACAGGGATATGAAAATGTTTTAAAATTGTTACTCCTAAGGAAGTAGAAGTAAAATCTCTGTCCACTAGAGCAAAAATTTTGCTATTCCAAGGGTCAAAGATTTCATTCTTACTTTCTGAGAAATGCCAGTAACTTAACCATGGATTTGAGCATACTAGTTTCTATGGATAATATAGGATAAAACAGACTGACTTCCAAATAGAAGTATGTGGGATAGCTACAGAAGAAGTATAACTTCCTCTGCACAAGATGCTAGAAAACTGGTTTCTTGTTTTGACAAATACTTCTCTCACCAGCTCAGGCAAAATTCTGGAGCAATTAGTCTTTACTGTATTGGAACACCATAATTTCTTTTTTTTCAGCTTCTATTTATAAAATATTCATGTTCAATCCCTCCTGCATTTGCAGGGATAGTGTCATGAGTTTCAGCTAACTAATGTGGATGAGATGTTCAGATGTCATTGTGAAAAGTATCACTGTCAGATATAGAAATTCAAATACATGTTTCTTCTGTGACATTTGTTTCACTTGAGTGAAACATTTGAGTTCTGATAGAATTTCATTGTATGCTTGGCTTTAATGATTGTCCATCTTTGTTCATAACCTATCTGAAAGGTATTTTTCTGCATTGTTTACCTTTTAAATTTCTCTTATTTCTGTTAGCTAGCTCACTTGAAGAAGTGACAAAATAATGTGGTACCTTAACAAGTAAGTCTGCAGTGACATACCTCTCCAGATGAGCAAGGGAGAATGGGTAACCTTTTAGATTTAAAAAGTTTAAGGAATAAAGTGCCCTGTGGGAGTTATTTGCCAGTCTGCAGATTTTTGTTACAGGCAAACCAATGGCAGCTCCAAGTCTTTTTAGACAATATAGTTTCCTCGCATATCAAAATATTTGACAGGACAGACCGTCATACTAAATATACTAACAATAGAATTGTCCGCAATGAAACAGACAGTTGGAGGCAAAAGGAGATCTGATCTTTGAGTAATTAAAAAGATAAAAATTTAATATTGAGTTCATTATTCTGTGTTAATTTCTGGTTGCTTAACTTCTCTTTGGATGAACTAGAACCCCATTTGTCCATTAGCTACATCAACATCTAGAAATGTCATGCTACAATCTTGAAGGGTCTGAAATGCTTTCAGTGGAGCATGAGAGAGGAAAAGAAGTACTCCCTAAGCAAAACCCTAAGCCTCTATATCTTCATCTTTTCCCCTTTTACTTCTATAACTTCATAAAATTTATGGCGGATTGTTTTCTGAATGTTTTTGAAGCTACTTATCTCTACTTATATTGTTCTCATAATTACCTTTCTAATAACTAGAAGAATTACCTTGTCTCATTTAAACTATGGTTGCAGTGATTCGTACTGAAACATACTTTGAGCTGGCTGTCTTACTTAAATTCATCCCATAAGCATACACTCTTTAAAATATATAAAATAGTTTTATTTCAATTGATTCTGCTTGTTCTTATTAATAATTTTTACGAATGTGTGTGTATGTATGTATTGAGGGAGGGAGGATTGATAAGCAGTGGTTCATCTCTAAGAATGGCATTTTGGTGTTTGCAAAATATATCAAAAGCTTCCGTCTAGATATGAATAGTTTCCCCAGTACTTACCTATTATATAAGCAGTTCTTAAACATGCAGTACATTACTGCCTGCCTTATTTGCATTTGTCATGTTCCAGGGCTATTCCCTTATCAACATAATACCCTCTGCGGTTGCAATAAATTACTTCTGCTTTTTCTTTTGTTCTCAAGGTTATCCTAATCTCTCAAGAACACTTAAGGACACTAAGCCTATGAAGAAACAGAGAACGACAACTGAAGTTCCATTACAAGCTAGTAAGTTCAACATTTTGACATTTGATATTTACAGTGAAGAGGACAGAAAAGATATGGAGACCTTGCACTATCGTGCAACTCTCTCTCTCATTGCACTCTCTCAACTTGCACTGTGAACAAAACACTGCATAATGGTGACATGGAAAATTTTAATGATTTTAAGACAATCACATGTCTAGTTTTCAAAGATAATTCCTTTATTTGTAAAGTGTCAGGGAGAGAGGGGGGGGAGAGAGAGATACGCAATTTGTCTGGTCTAATTATAAACATTTAAAGATGCCTGTTCTTCAATTATTAAAGGGATTGGGAGTGACGGGCTCAGACTTACGCATCTAGCATTTAGATGTCTGAGTTAAGTCAGATCAGTCCCACACTGTGTGTCTAACTAAGAATTTCTGAGTGCAAAAATTAAATTCCTAGCCCAGTTAAGAGAGAAATGTAGCTCAAGCAGCCTACAGAGAATTCAGCCAGTTGTCATATTCTGTGCAGAGACAATAAATTCAATACTACTTGAAAATGTCCTGTTTGCATAGGTATAAATATTTTTAAAATCACAAAATATTTATAATTGGTAAAGTATGGAACAGAATTAAGCTAACATGACTTTGGATATGAAGCTTACAGGACAGAATAAATATCTTTATTCTTAAAAATACAGGAAATTGCATAAGGAAGTTACTGGAGACAATAATTACATAATTTATTTATGTATTTATATTATCATTGTTATTTTAATTTCTCTAAATAGTATCCAAATTTTGACATACTCCTATATATACTCTAGTTTTCAATGTCACAGCTAAATTTTGGATCAATCATGACATCTCTGTGAGAATTTTCTGAATGTGGCAGATGTTAAAATGTCATTATTTCACTATTTTTAACAAGTATATCCATCATTATTTTACTCCCATTATTTCATTTCTTTGGCTCTCATACTTACCTACTGGGCATTAATTTCAGATAGATTAATACAATTTTTGACACCTTATAAAATTACATTACCAACATAGCTGACTTGTTCAGTCCTCCTTTTTTGTTCATCTAAACTGAGATAATATTGAGGGCCACTTGTCCTGTTGCTGACATAACCAGTGTTTTTGAGGTACTTTTTAACTAAAAGGATGATTTTTTGTAAACATGATATTGCAACATAACTATCACCCACTCTCCTGAGAAACACCTCAAAATGTAATTCTTTCTTCTGCTTCACAGTTAAATCCAGTGTTGCTTAAAAATCAATGTCTAGAAACCAATCTACATCTTGAAGAAAATAATATTACTTGCTCTATTTTAACTCCAGCTAAACGTTTAGACAATTTTTAAATGAGAGAAGGTTGGACAATGTAGTAGCAATTTGGAGTCAGGAGTAAAAGCAAAATTAGTTGCTCTGGCGCAAGCCCTTGGCTTGTTATGGAGGAAGATGATTACTATAATTAGTGGCAGTGAAGATGTACAATTCTCTTTATGAAATGGCTGTGGATGATCTCCAAAAAATTATTATGCTGGCTGTCTAGCCAGAAAAATATCAAAAGGGGACACCTGTGTTCCAGATAGGAACATCTGTAAATATGTTGTTACATAAGCAGTCACTGCACTCTCATGTACTGTACTTGTTGCTGGAGTCAGCCTAAGCTGCAGAATTCGTTCCATTTGAACAGAAAGGAAAAGAAGAGAGATGGACAGCATCCATTTTACTTCATTTTTCTTCCTTACTGTTTTATATTACATTTGTGCTTTTATTCTGGAGGTCAACCTAGGAATCCATCTTCTCAATTGCCTGCTGTAATTCATAGGCCAGAGAGTAATATTCAACCTTTCTTCTCCTCCTAACCCCACAGCAAGTAATCTCTTAATTCTTACATGGAAAATGCAACAGCCTCCATAGAAAGCTTGAAAGCCCCTCTGTGTATTTGCATCTGTGCATTTTTCTTAGGTGGTAGTTACATAGGTTTGAACACCACTTTAAAGAAGGAAAGAAAACGAAACCTGGGTCACTGCTCCAATGTATAAGTTTTTGTCTCAAAGCAAGGGGAAGGAAAATCTCACTCTTTTTCTGGCCATTTTGAAAAAGAAAACAATTTCTGGGATTTGGGTTTTGTTTTTTTTTTTTAAGAAAAAATGAGTTTGTTTACTTTAAAACCTACTGGCTCAAGAGCTTCAGAAGAGTAGGCAGAGGAATGCTTAGGTTTGCTATCTGCAGTGAGGTACATGACACTTAACTCATCACTTAGAGAAGCTGAGATTTTCTTATCTGAAGAACTTTTATATTGCGCTCCTTCTTCAGTTTATATGCTACCTAGAGTCTATGTAATCCAAGGGCATAGTTTCAAGGTTGCATCTTTGGATCTGCGAGTTTAAACCATGCAATTTATGTATTAGGCATTTAAGTCCCTTTTTCAAGCTGTGGTATCTTATCTGTTTGGGGGTGATTATAGCATTTTAAATGTGCTGTATTTATTTGCTCAATCAAACAAGTCTGTGAATAGAGCTTATCTTGTATTTAAGTGCAATTTCAGACAAATTGTCCATTAACCTGTTGCTGTCACATACATTAATAGTCCTATATATCATATAACTTCCAGCTGTAACTTCCCAGCCATTGCTGATAGCATATAGATTATTTTTCTCACTCTTACAGTGCTGCCACCTATGGTGTAGAAAGAATGAAAAAAAGCTTACAACAGTAATGCTACCTAAATAGTACTTTCAGACCGGGGAGAAAAATACAGTGTATCCAAATGAAGATTAAAGAGAATTTGTAGAGAAAGCACTACCTGCTTTGGAATGAAGTCAGGAACCCTGTGGCTAATGAGCTCATCCTTGCAAAAAAACACAAGGCAAATTATGAACTCAGGCCCAAAAGTACAGGCCACCAAAGGTAGATCATTAATTCCATATATTTCATGAAATATAAAAAAATATTATTCAACAGTATCTGAAATCGTGACCTAAATGACAATGATAGGATAACATTTAAATCTAAAATAAATTTCTTTCTATGAGAAATTATGCTACCTTTCTAAGACGAGGAGAAAATCTGTCTCAATAATGACTGCAGAGTCCTTTTGCTTTTTTCTTTAATCTGTTTCAAAGGCCAACAGATATTTTATAATGGTCCCTTTCTTTCCCAAAGCAGGCATCTGAGGAGGCCTTATATTTGATGCTCCATTTCCCAAGCTAAAATCCCCTGCCTTGACATTGTTCAAGGTGAGCTTAAATAGGGCAAGACACATGCTGTTCTTACAGCTGTATTTGTTCAGGTGCACAGTTCCCAACTGCATGGGGCTACACACTCCCAGTACTAAATGCCAGAAGACAAAAAAAGGGAAAATGGGTAGGGAGGAGAATTTTATTTAAAGGTCCTGCTATTGCTAGAACAGTTACAGTATCCAAAAACATTACAATTAACAGTATCAAATATAAGATTTTCTCTTGCTTACTGTAAAAGAAAACAAATCATATTATTGTTTCATGATCATAATGTTCAGATTTGGCTGTGTTTAAGAAACAGAATAGTGCCCTCCTCTTTCTTTCCAAAGAACTGCAGGCTTTACCTTTTTTTTTTTTGATTTCTCACAGAGTCCTTATTAAAGAAAAAAAATGTTAATGGAATGCCTCTAGCAGTATAATTAAAACTTTCTGGCTTGATTAAAGTATGCAGACTGTCAACTGCTACACTGTAAGAGATTCTGCCATTGACATTTTGGAATATGTAATGCATTCAGGGGAAAATGTCCCAAAGGGGTTTTACTTTCTTCCTAAGTAAGCATAACTCATGATAAAATTTAAAGAAGAAAACCACGAAGTGAACTAAAATAAACAAGACACTTGTAAATATGAGTGAATCTTACTAATGTTCAACCAAAAATCGATGCTGTATTCCCAAGACAAGGCATTATACATTTATATATAAATAATGAGATGTTATATAAAAATGTATGTGCTACAGACAGCATTGGTATCTGGGCATCTGCCTTGCTTACTAATGAGGCTAAGACACAGGAGTGAGTCATGTTGCCAAGGAATATGTTCTTGTATGCATTTCTGAGAGAGATTTCAAGATCTGTGTGTTTCATTCAAAAGAGGGAGGTTGAAAGGAAGGGCAGGCAGTATGAGTAGGTGTGTGAAACATGAATTAAGAGGTGGGGAGACCAAACTGATGTGCAAAATGATTGTATGTTCTAATACAAATTATCTTTTCATCAGAGAGTGAAATAAACTCCCTGGTCAGGTCAAGGGAGAGTAAAAATTGTTCATTTATAATAACTGGCAGAGGCTGGAAATTGTTCACACAAAATGACAAGAGAATATGATTCTATCACTCAATCCTCTGTAACAGTCCTACTCTTTTATTTTTCTTTTCTTTTTTTTTTTTGTTTTTGTAAGTGACCCTGGAATTTGTCCAATTTTCTTTAGAAAGAAAATACATTTTGATTTGCTTTAGTTAGTTGTTTTCACTGTACACAGACTGAAGCTTGAAACATGCTGCTGAGGATTTCATAAGAAACAAAAAGCAACCCTATAACATTTTGCTTTTTGCTTTTTTACATTTATTTATTCAGCTCAGGTCTGCAGCTTGTTTAGGACTAAGATCTGCACTGCATGAGACTGACTGACATAGGTGAAGGTGTGACACTGCCCTAAGTGAGTAAATTCAAACATTGTGCTGCATCTTTTGTCTAGAACTATTCAGGTAGATTTGTCTATGCAAGTGTAAGCCATGTCTAACATTTGTATGTGTGTGCTTTGGGACATCCTAACTGAGACTCTTAGTGAGAAGGTGAAGCAGTGTTCCACCAAGATATATGACGGGTTTTAAGTCTTCTGAATCCCAGATAAACAATTCTGTTCCTACTGTCAACCAATTCTTCTGTTATATCTTTGCAGTACCATTCTGCTGCTGGATCTTCTGAATGCTGATTCCAACATTCTTCTGTATTAACCAACCCTTGCCTCTACATCCCTAAGTACAGCAGGTTTTAAAGACTTGTCAGACAAATCTAAAAACAAAAAACTTGTTTGCACTAAGCCACTCTGCAATTGCATGACAAGTCTTTCCTGCTAATAGAGCCTTAATACATAATGGATCTATTGTGACTGTAACATGTAGTGTGCATAGACTCACCTTCTTCCTTTTCTCCTTTGGTGATAATGGCAGTGCACGGATGCATCAAGATCAGCCACCTGGATCCTTTCTTCATCAGGATCGTGGCCTAACTCATCTGGCTTTGTGCTAGGCCTCGTTTAGTTTAAAAATGAGTTGTTTTCCAGCATGAATCATACCAAAGCAGAAATAGTCCTTTGGAATGCTTAATAGTCTTTCTATCACTAATTTTATTTAAAGATATCTCTGGTGATTCAAATTTAACTATGGTTCAACTCTGAAACTTTTGCCATATGGGTTTCCCTGAGTTTTTACATAATTTCTCATAGGCCAAAGAACCTCAATTATTAAAGTTTTTTACTTAAAGCAAATTTTTTAATGAAGTGGGAAAGATGAAAAACTGAAGGAGAATGGGTGTTTATTTTATATTCTTTGAGAGCCACAAGTTTATGTGCTATCTTGTAAATGGGCCGTGAGTTTATTTTCCCTCAAGAAGCAAAATGTCCCTGGAACACTACAGGGAAAATGGGTTTCAAGACTCCTTTCTAAATTTAGAATTGTCATTAACTGTCAGCTTCTGTGAGGATCAGTGTTTTTTAATAATTGCTCATCATGGATTGCTTTCTAACTTATGTTTCCACTTTGAAGATGTGTTTCTCTTTTGAGCTTTTGGGGACATAATGATCTTGGGAAAACTAAAAAGTTGTCTTTGCCCCATTCTAGGATGAGGTTGAAATTAAAACCTGTTGCTAATACCACCTGTAACTAAACAAAGCACTGTAATTAGTGAAAGAAAGAACAAGTCAGTAATTTCAAAATTTTTAATAGACATCACAAATATGTTCAGGCTTTAACACCTTTATGTATTCTACTGAATTTGTTACGGATGGAACTTTAAATGTAAGCTACCCCTGTGTAGAGGAAGGATAAAAGAAAGTTGTCATGTTTGAACTTGAAAGAATTTTGCAGAATCTGTTACAAATTTCAGGTTCCCGTTTGTTATTTCATTCATTTCTCACAATTGCCTTTTCTGTTTTCACTATCTATGATCTTGCAAGGGAGAAAGGTAGTGGAAATGCAAGATGTAGATCAAAAGATGCAAATATTTACCAAAAATGGTAAATTTTATAGAAAAAACTGAAACCATTTTTTCTCTCTCAGTCACAGAGGTGATCAAATTAGCAAAAAAAATTCACCTCCTTGAAAGCAGCTGTGTGACTGAAAGACATAGTATATAAACATTTTCTGTATTTGATAAGTTGTTCAGTAGCCTAATTAATACATTTTAATTAACATAGTATAATGCCTGAAGAATTACCTGTGTTGTACAGAAGGGAATGTCAGATAATTAATTGGTACCCACCAGATTTTGAAGAATGAAGTGAAGCAAAAATTTGTTCCCTTCAGTTATGATTTTGGCAAAATTGTATGTAGGAGCTCAGTTACGAAATTTTTGGTTTGCCATCTTTATATCCTTCCTCAGTGGTTTTTCTTTTGAGGTGAAATGTCGTGGTTTAGTTAGTCTGTTGTTTTGCAAACATTTAAAGCCAGCATTGTCCCTGAAAGGTGTAATCACAGTATACGCCCATTCATTTAATCCCTGTCCCCATGCTGCCTTATCACTTGTTTTGGCGCAAGTGCTTGTATGACCGTATGGTGCATCTGTTGGTGGGACGGATTCATTTTATTACTATTATTTTTAACCAGATTTTTTCCAAACCAGAGTAGTTTCCAACTCATTTGCTGTTCAGCTATATGGTCTCCTAGGGCGTCTTATGTAAGCTTTTCTATACTTCCTTGTCAGCCTAGTCTTCAGATTTTTATTTCTTCTATATAATTTTTTTTAGTTTGGGTGACTGGAAGTTACAAACATGCCTTCTGTTTTGCAGTCAACTCTTTTATCTATTTCTGTAATGTTCTAAACTTTTCCTTGCTGCTGAGGAAAGAGCTTATATTCCCACGGAATCCACTCTTTATTTTTCATTAGTTGTAAGTAGTTTAGAACCCATGCCTATGTATATATTCTCAGGGATTTTTCCCCCTCTGTGCATTAATTTGAATTTATTCATACTGGATATCAGCTCCAATTTTATTGCCAAATCATGTTATGTTGTGAGATCTTTCTGCAGCTCTTTGTAGTAAGTTTTACTTTTGATTATTATGAAACGTTTAGCACAGACATTTTAGTCTTTGACCATATTTTCAGATCATATATGTGTTTTTATATATATGTGCGTGTATATATATGTGTACATCTGCAACACAGGAAGGATACCTTCCTTCGAGACTTCACTGCTAAACAGCTCCTCCATTGTGCAACCTTATAATTCATTTCTGCCTTTGCTTTCGTGTTTAACACTTTAACAAAAGAACCCTCCTTTTACTGTCAAGACAAAATCATTTTCTTGCAAATGAAAGCAAAGGCTTTTTTGGCCTTTGTTGAGGACTGTCTGAAGGGTTTGGAAGTCAACATATACTATGTCATGAGGATTTCTCTTCAGATATTTACTGATTGCTTTAAAAAACACTAATATTGTTTGTGGGCCATGACTTTCGTCTGTCAGAGCCAGGCCTTCCTGTCTTTTTTTGCAAACAATCTGAAGCACGTAAAGTACATCTGATTACTGCTGTACACAAGTGTTTTCTGTACAATTGATCCATTTTGTTAAAATGAAAAAGCTGGCTTTTTATTTGACTGAAAACCGGTGCTGCACTGCACACTTGTGCTGAGTTGACGGAAGGGATGATTGTTTTAAAGAATATCAGTCATTATTCTGACTTGTAATGATATTGGGCATGCAGAGATGCATCTTTAATTATTCTAAATCATAAACCCCTGTAGTTTTTCTTTACAAAGAAATAGAGAGCAGAGGTACTATGGGTTGGTGCAGTAAATCCAATCCTAGAATAAGGTACTATTAAGCAAGCTGGTGACAGTAATTCAGTTTCTCAGAGCAAACTATAGCTTTGAGATTTAGGCAAGAAATCAGGAAATAGGGTCTAGTAGTGAAAATGTTTTGTACCATGGACTGTATATATCTGGGAAGATTGAGTGAGTCATGTTGTCACCAGTTTTTAAATACTACCTCTTTATTTTCCATCTGGCATGTTAGGGGTTGAGGGTGTGTGTGTGCATGTGCATCCCTTAACGTGTCCAAGTTAAGTTTGGTAGATCCAAAGGTTGCCTGTGATAAAAAGAGAAGCAAGATGTTGAGAGAAGAAACTGATATGGGGGGGGGGGGCATCCTTTCAGACAGCTAAGAAGTAGAAATAGTTTCCTTTTATGTTCTTCAGACCATACTGTAAGGATGGGATTGATTAATAGGGTAAGAGATTTCCCTGAAAGAAAAATAGAGAGTCTTAGACGATGGTAATTTATCAGAGAGTTCGGGCTGTTTTTTAGTGGTTCAAGGAACTTTTTTTTCTTGCAAAACAAAGGAAGAACACATGAAGAAGGAAAGGAGAGAAAGATAGGTTGAAAGTAAAGACAGATTAATCAAGAGGAACAGAATAAGATACAAGAAAACCACACTGAAAGCAACAGACTTAAGTATCACATTCTGTAGGTGCTTTTGTTCAAATGCAGTCTTTTAAGGCTCAAGGGAGAGTGATCAAAAAAAGCAAATGGAGCAAGGAAACTGAGTTGAAGATATAGATTAAAAAAAGGTACATGAAGAATGAGGATGTATCAACAACTACAATTTGGAGAATAGCAGAATTTTCTGATATCCTTTGTATGCTTAGCCCTAGAGAACTTTACTATGAAAGCCTTAAATTCTGTTTTTATTTATAGTTTTTACAGTAGATTTAATATGTCATTGATTTTAATAGTGCTATGTAAGATTTGTATCAGTGCAACAGAAAATAACATTTTGCTTTGTTTACTGAAACTATAATATTAAGGCAGTGTTATTTGGGGTTAAATATTCACTGCCTGGTGTGCCTTTGAGAATTTATGCTCGTAAGATTGCTTCATGTGAAATCTCTTAAAAGACATTGTCCACACCTAGCTCATTAAATGACCCCATTCAGTCTGACCAGACTAAGATTCAGAATTTCAAACCCAGTCTTCTATCCATATATACGCAAATTGTCTTAAATATTAATTTCCTGCTTTGACTGTGTAGCTGGAGCATCCATTAAACCATACGAAAACATCAATATTCCACGTGGAAGGGCATTTTGTATATGCATTTAAGTTTCACTTATGTACTGCACCATAAATATACTTAAGAAACATTTAACCAAATAAAAAGGAATTTCCAAACACAGAGAAAAAGCCTTTGATGATTAGGCCCGACTACCTCTGTTCTTAAATTTCCTTACTTCAAAGCAAGTCCCACAGAAGAAACTTTGAGGAAATTTTCTCCCTGTAGTTTCTAGATTAGGCTTTTCTGTGATTATAGACAAAATCCAAATAACCCACAGTGGAACTAAACCTCCCTATTAACCTTCCTCCAATTAGGACCAACAAGATTTCTTTTTTCTTTAATAAAAGAGGATCTAGTTTATTTTTCAGTTTGCTTGGATAGCTGCTTTATGGGCCTTATCTGTTAATTGCTGAGATATGTGCAAGTTAGATCTAGTAGCTGCAACAGAGAAAGATTATAAGCTGTCGTGATTACTGACACACTCGTAGGCAAATTCAGAATCTGTTGACCTTCAAGTGTATTGGAAAGCCCATCTGTCTGGACAGGCTTTTGCCTGATAGGGGGCATTCTTTGTCTAATTGCAGTGTTATCCCTTTTGTCATGTTAACTAAAGTAAATTTCATATGCATGCACATAGTACTGTTCAGCGGGCAAGACAGACTGTTTTCCTCAAGTCCTTTCCCCAAAAACCTCATACACATTTGAATGTAATGTATGACTGTCTCTGCCACTGACTGGAGACCCATGTAGCTGAAATTGTCTTCCTAAATGCAGGCTAAGGGAGAAATTTTGACAATTCCACTGCCGTTTCATTCTTTTAATGGGTTTACTATTGGCTGTCCCAATGCATTAATTTACAATGAAGCTAAACTGAATTAGTCATATCTATAAAAGCTCTTCAGGGTTGCACTTGTTATACTAAACTGAAGTATTTCCAGCTGGTATGGCAGCTTGTGAGGCTTTTTTGGCGTAAATGTCATGTAATTTACCAATAGGTACAAAATAAGAGTTACTTTCAATTTGTTTTACTGGTCTCACTACATCAATGATAAGTGCAGTTGCTCAGGGAGGTTGGGAAAGTTCATCAGATGCTGCTAATACAGTTCACACAAAACACCATGTTCAGCACCTTGCTGTACCAATTTGACATGGCAAATGGAATGTTCCTCAGGCAGCCTTTTTGTAATGGGGTCCAGTTACTGTTCAGGCATATTATTATTTCAAGAAAGTAAACATAAATGGCCATCATGTCTCCTTACACTCAGTCTTGGTCTGGCCTGAAAACCAGAAAATTCAGTTATTGAGGCTTCATTTTCCTCTTTTGACTATTGAATATTAGCATGTATTTTCCCCTTCTTATCTTTGTTGATTATGAGGATGTTAAGAGCATACTTGAACATGAAGAGCTTCTCTTCTGAATCAGTTACAATGGTGTTTAGAGTTAAATTTTTCTAGGTTCTTAACAAATTGTGGATTTGCTTCCAAGTATTCTGTTTCAGGTGCTTAGACCATAATTTTAAAGGTAAAAGCAGGGGATTTTGGTTAACTGAGCTAAGCTGAGGTCTATTTAGGGGAAGGTAGAACAATTATTGGGGATAAAGACTACTTGAACATAGAAGCAGGAAAAATCAGGTTAGTGAGAGCAGCTACTTCAAGCAGTGTGTCTTTACTTCTCACAAGGTTGCATATTAGTACTCCTGATTCCTATAGACCTACCAAAACCAGCATGTGATAGTTTTTCCAGGTTTTAACCTCTGTGAAAATGGATCCTACATTTGGAACTAAGAATTATAATTAAAATTACTCTTACTTAAACACCACATTTTGTATCATGTTTGCCAAACATGAAATTATTACTGGCTTGCCTATTTCAATATCAAAGACAACATTTGGGTTTACATTCACTACTTGATATGGCATTTCTTCATATGACCATCCATCTGTTTTTGCTCTTATTCTATTTTACTATTATTTTACCTTCTGTTAATTCATCCACTGGCTTCAGAATTATTAACAATGATATGTTATTTTTGATGTCCAATGTACTCCTAATTCTAAAGTGTAAATTTAATGAGGCTTCAGCAACTAATGAAGTGTCACTAGCCACATCAATGAAGAGTCTGAAATTTTTTTTCCCAAACAAAAACTCTCTACCGTTTTCTGAGCTATGTTAACATGGGTTT
This sequence comes from Fulmarus glacialis, assembly GCF_000690835.1. Taxonomy (NCBI): domain Eukaryota; kingdom Metazoa; phylum Chordata; class Aves; order Procellariiformes; family Procellariidae; genus Fulmarus; species Fulmarus glacialis. The sequence continues at coordinate 80,197 of NW_009204848.1, forward strand.
GTTTAGGGGGTTCTTTCATACATTTTGATAAACAATTAAACATACTTAGGCCCTAGCGATGTTCATCTTACAGATGAACTTTTCTACCCTTAGAGTTGCATAAAGAAATCAGTGAATCCAGACATCCATGTCTATAACCTCAGATGCTGAATGGGAGCTACTGGTTTGAACCATCGCCTTTTAAACTGAGATGCTTAAACTGAGAGTCTTTTGATTCAGCAGGGTCAATGAATAAAGTCTGCAGTGATCAATGCAGTAAAGAGTGATCTTCGGAACTGCATGATCTTAGGCCACATTTTTTCTTTTTTTTTAAAGTCCTCAAATTCATTTTGTTAAAGTACATTAAGTTGCCCAATATTGTGCTAAGGACATTAGAAGTCACAACCTTTGATACAGGACAGAGCCTTGCACAGTTTCAAACAGACTGGAAGGTTTATATTCCTTAAATGTTATGAAGAAGGATATTTAAAAGTCAGTAATTTTTTTCCTCAACAAAATTTTTTACTGATTCAAAATTGGATAAAATGAGTTCCCTCCAAAAGTTTTCTGACAGTCAACTAAAAAGTAACAAAAATATCTACTTAAAAGCAAAAAAAAAATCTACTTTAAAATCTGCTTAAAAAAAATTAAAGTAGATGTACTGTAAATCAACTACATTCTCTAAAAAGCTGAATTTAGCTATCTTCTTTTAGAAAAAGAAAATACCTGGAGACGATGGAGTGCTAGGGCCTAAGTTATGATGTGACCTAATGGGAAATACAATAAAAAATTGTATATATGTGCAAATTTGCTCTAGAGATCCAGTGAACCATCTTCACTACAGAAGTACAATCTTTTTCCTTTAGGATTCTTAAGCAAGAGGTTTCCCCCCCCCCTTTCCTTTATGTATGGTGAAACCCTGGTTATTATACTGACTGGATTATATATTTTAATAGTATGCAGTTATCAAATACAATTTGAATTAATTCAAAGGTATGTATTCTTTTATAGTCTAATAAAAAGTCCTTAAGTATCTGTATAGAAATCTGGATTTTCCTGGTTTTCCAGGTACTTAAATAATAATTCCTATTTTGTTATAAATATTTAATACATCGTATATTACTTAATTTATCATCTTTGAACATTGCAGTAAGCTGCAATTTCACAAAAATGAACCCACAGATTGTAAATTTATTCAGTTCTTGGCATTGGCTTTATTTTTTCTAAGAAACGTTGGCATTGTCCAGGGTTCTTGATCAAAAAACTCCCCTTTTCTAATTTCCAGAGCCCTTCACTTTTCATGTTAATAGTGTGGCTTTTAAAAAGCACAGCTGCTGTGGTAAGTGCTACAGTGTAAAGGAGCCAACGTAGGGTGCAGAAAAACAGTATACTGAGAGCCAAAGATTACTGCCTTTTCTTACTAAGAAAGTGAACTGTGAGACTCCGCAGAAATTGTTATTTCTGTTTCAGGTGTATCCTTTCAAATAATAAATGACAAAATACCTCTGTCCAACTGAATCTTAATCCAGTTGATCATAGATCTCTCTAATGAAATCTGAAATTAAAGACTACAGTGTCCTGACAAGTTGGAAGTGACAGAATGCAGGTCCTGCTGTTGGTGCTGCCTTAATTACTCAGGGTTAGCAATGAGTCTATTACACCCCCATATGACTTTCTCAAAAATAGATCAAATTAGTGAAAGGAATAATTTAATTCTTTGACTTGATTCTGAAGATTTTTCTTCTTCTTCAACCCCAGGATATGCTTGTGTGCAGTTTGATCCTAGCAACCCAGGGGCACTTGAATATATTAGTAGCTGAAAAGCTGGCATCTGAAAACAATATCCGAGTCTGTGTGTTTGGATTTTTTTACACTGTTATCCTCTCAATTTATGTGCACGTGTCAAGTCAGTCCTGAGCCTAAATTTATTACTGCTCAGAAAGCCATGTGTTATATGCTAATTTCTTAGAGACCTCAGATATTGAGAAGAAGATTGTACTATTGGTGCTTATGGCATTTTACAAATTAGGAGATGTATGGTGTAAGCAAAAGCTCATTGTAAGGTGTTTCCACTGACTCTTGTCAAGCACTTGAGCATGAAAAGCAGCTGCCACCACCAATCTCTCTCCTTGTTGGATGGGATGATTTATACCTTATTAGTGTTTTCCATTGTTTCCAGGTAGTTTCTCTGAAGCAGATAAACATGGTGAGCTATAATAAAGGCATATTTATATAGAGGTATATATATGAAAGTGAAAAGGTATCTTTACTCCCAGCTAAATGACAACCATTACGTGCAGCTCAAGTTGTTTCAGTGAACATGTCAAAAGAAAGTATCCACTTTGGGAAAAGGAATATTTCAGTAGTTGTAAAATAGTTAGATCCCTTTTTATGCAGAAGTCTGTTCTTGGGTCTAGTGAAAATACTGAACATGATACTGAACAAAAAGTGAGGTTATTAACCTTCTTTTTCATCCTTCTTGATGGTTTGAAAATCTTCAAATGTTCAAATATTTCAAAGATTCAGTGAAAGATAAGAACATGCGATGCTACATGCGTTTCAGGCTAACGTGAAATGAAACAGTTCCACTTGAAGTATAGCTCATAAGCAAGAACCACTAGGATTTTCCCTATTCTTCCCTAGTAACCAATAAAATTGTCCATTTGATGTCAGCCTCTCCTGTTCCTTTTTTTACTGGATCATCAATATTCTCCAAAAATTCATAGGCTTTGGAATATAACCACAGGTTTTTCAGCATGCTGGTTTAGTTCACATGCAGTGGTTGTCAAGATACCCTTATAACTGTTGCTAACTTAAAGCAATCACAATATTTGAATCTTTGTCCATATCCATCTTTGAGAACAAATAACAGGCATATAAAAAGTTAAAGGCCTTTTCAAATCATGCACTATGTTAGTTATCAAGAATGATTTTGTAGTTAAGACAGTGCATAGGGATTCATAAGGCCTAAGTTCATTTCTTGGCTCTTCCACGTGCTTGCTGTGCTTCATTCAATTTTTTTTTGTATTGGCATTTTAAAGACAGCTAATGATGGTTCATGTTGCCTAAATCATATTGACATTTACTATTTCGATCTATGCTACTTGTTTTTCCAGTTGTCCTTATCAGCACATTTTATGGCAAGAGGAAAAATTGCTAAGTTAATGATGTATCATTGTAATAGAGAAGGATTCCAGATGTAAACTATGTTCTCAAAAGGATATTGATTAGAAATGTGTTTAGCAAATATATAATCTGAATTTATACACATAACTTCTCTAACTTACTTTGTAAATCTTGGAATTTGTGTCACAATTATGGCAGTGTTAAATACAGAACAGTAATCTTTATTGTCTCATTGACAGATTCAATCAAAGGATCGGCATGTATATGAAGTGTAAGAATTTAGAGAGGCAAATCTCAGATTTTATTGTTATTACAGACATTATGTAAGAAAAAAATACTTAAATTTGCTGTTTCTTAGGTATTTATACATGCTTAAAACTATAATCACAAGTATATTCTGAAACATAATTTGTTAAAATATTTCACATCAAAACCAAATCATAGCCCAGAAAAAGGTTTTACATACAAAATGAAAGGCACATTTCTTGTATTTGCCTGGGATGCCCTTTGTGAAGAGAAAATACAAGAACCTCTGAAACTGTTAATTTTCAGAAATAGACATCTGTGACCACTAATGCAAGAGTTGGGCCCTAGAAATCTTGGACCATGTGCTTTGTTTTATCTTAATTTTTATGGCTATGTGGATAATAACACCACTAATATTTGTTCAAATATTAGAAAGTCACCAAGAAGAAAGTCAGCACTTAAAAAACATTTTACAATGTTGTCTCCACCGTTGTCTTTTATTTCTATACATTTTATTATCTTGCTCTGTATATCATTAACTCTAAGTAGGAATGTTAAGTCCAAAACTTTTCCTATCAGTAAATGTTTTCTTTCCTATAAGATGCATTCATCGCCTGAATTTAACATAGCTACATCTTTTCAAGGTATTGAGGGTGCTTTTGCCTACATATTACAGATCCAGCATTCCATTAGGCATAAATATTTTAAATATTTTTTCAGAGGTTGATCTTGAAAACATAGGGACAGAGATGAAATCCTGGCCTCATTAAATGCAGTGGAAGTAGGATTTCTTTCTGTTGATTCAACCCTATGGAATCCTTTTTCTTTCCCATTGGTATATTAACCAAGTTACTGTCATGAAATCAGACCTACATAAAGAAAGCACATTATGACCAGCCAATATTATAATTTATGTATACAATATTGAATTCTTGCTCTTTAGTTTGGCCAAAAGCTAATTTTCTACCAGATGATCTGAAGTCAAAATGGGTCAGTTGACATAATAAAGATATAATAAGGCACTGCTAAAAATACGTGAAAATCTCAGTTCTGAGCAGAGCTGTAGGCTTCTGTCTTCCACTTTCACAACATAAATCATTTACGTTATCCAGGTGTGATGAATATTAAATGATCTATGGAGGAAATCATATTAACAGACTTCTTTTATTATTAGAACGACTGCAGGGAATCATGGTCAGTCACTTGAGTGAAAGATGTGTAAGGCAAAATAATAAAATATGGAGATTGGATAATAAATCATTTCAATCAGGTTTGAAAGTAATAAACATAAAGAAGCTAAAAAGCTAGCACTTTGACTGATGGAGCCGTGAATTTCCTATTCCTTGAGAGCTTAATTCTTCCTTCTGCTGGACACATACAATTGCAAACATCATGTCATTCTATGAAAATACATCTATACATTGAGAAATATATATCTACTTTATTTTTTACCTTTGGGCATTCACCTTGAATTCTAAAAGGATGGCAGATTAGAGTGCTCTCAGATTCTTGTGACAAAAATCTTATCCTACCCAGTTATTTCCTTAAAGATATAACTCAGCCGTTGTTTTGACTTGATGGCTACTGAGCAGATTTATTTTCCAAGGAAAGACAGTACTTCTTGTCTGATCTGTAGTACATAAAAGGTAATATTCTGTTTTTCCTCCTCATCATGACAAATTCCTAGATCAGGATGAGACACTATTTTCAGAACACGCTTAATCCTCTGACTCTATTCTTTTGATGTGCATTATACAAATATTGTATAATACATAACTGAAATTATATGGTTATTTGGCACAATAGGGGCAAACTTTAAAATCATTGGCATGTCATCTGCTCTGATCCTTGTCTCTGAAAATGCTGGTCATTTCCTGTATGACAGTATTTTCTCTATAAAAGTGGTTAACGACAACTTTAGCCTGCTTTATAACTGTTTTAAAATCTATGACACAAAAAGTTTACCAGGTTTAATTACTGTTATTAAATACTAAATGTATCTAAAATATCATTCATTTCATATTTTTGCTTGGTTTGTGGGTTGCAATCTCTGCTTTATGTCCTTTTATTTAACAGTTTCTCTATCTTCCTTCCGCTCAAATAATTTTATTTTCTTTTTTTAATTTGTTTTTCCACAGCCTGAAGAAAACTCAAAATAAAATGGGAAAATATTATTACAGTTGTCACTTTAAATCAAAGTTTCCATTCCCCAGAAGCGTTTTTAAGGTGAACTTCATTTTTGTTTTTCTTACTTGAGCTCACTTTTTCCAGACACACAGGAAAAGGGGTTGTTGGCTTCTTTTTCAGTTCATAATAATAATGGATTACAAGAAGCCCAAAGCTAAGTACCAAACTATTCTATACTAACTTGACCTATACTGAGGTCAGGTCAGGAATGACAAATCCCACCACATCAGTGACCTTGAACCAATAAGGTTTTACCCAACCCACTGGAAAGTGCTTAAGGATGCCATATGTTAGAACAAGATGTTTATTGCCTGGCAATCATCAATTGGCTGAAACTGCTTGTAAGCTTCCCCCCCGCCCAGGAACAACAGTGCCTACTAAAAGCATGTTCTTAATGTGTTTTCTTAAAAGGGTTGACTTGCCCTGTGTCCAGTCAGGAGGCCTAATCCAATGAACTAAGCGTACACCTGGGAACTGAAGAGGGGCGGGGGGGGAGGGATTTACTACTCTTACTCTGACTTGCATTACAGTTCTAGAAAGAACATATGCTTCTTTATGTCTCATTTTTTTTGCTGTTTGAGAAACAAGCTATTATCTTACAGGTTGTTTAACCTTTTGTCTTATGTTGGCAAAAAAGTTGTCTCAGTGGTTTAAGTATATGAAATAGAAAACATTACATACCTGCCCTTTTTCTGTCCTAGCCCTTTATAGATTGGACCTGAGACGGCCCATTTTGTTTCCTATGCCTTTCCTATGCCTTTATGTCTATGCCTATAACTTTATTGCCTACTACCTTAAATTAAGGAGCAGTTGGGTTTATAAATGGAAAATAAAATATCCTTGATGAATGAAAAGGCTATAAAATGTCTGGGAGAGAAAGCCTACAAGAATGTATGAGCCTATTCTGAGGATGTTCATCAATGCCCTCATATTACCTAAGGCCTCTAAACAGTTGCATCTTTGGCATGAAAACAGAGTCTATCCTTCCTGAATAATTATGATGGGAGTATCATCATGTGTAAGGCAATTTCTGTGAATTCACTTACTTCTGTAGAAAGATGTTTGAGATCTCCAGTCATTCATAGTTTTACTTTCTTCATAATTTTTCTTACCTTTCTGTTTTTATTTACAGCCCAAAATGATCGTGATTTTTTCGGACAACTGCCTGTGGCTCTTTCACAGCTAAGTGACCTGCAATGTTTTATTATTATTTAGTCAATTCACTGTATAACAGCCAAGTATAATTTTTGTTTACATCTCAAGAAAATACAAAACTTGTTACCCCAGAAGAACTAAGAGACCAAAAATAGACAAATGTCTTTGTGTTTCACTAATGAAAGACAGTAAGAATATGATTTTAAATAATTGTTTCATATGCTTTTTGATTCTTCCTTAGTCATTATCTTTGTGTGCTTTTTATTAACTACTACAAGAAGGACATAATTTATGTGCAGAAACTGTTGCCTTTTACTGGATAGAATATTTGAGATATCACATCTAATAATGTTCCCATCAGCTAAGGTGTAAATTACCATTTCCTGCATCTTGGAGGCAGAATTCCACAGGTACTCAAGTAAAAGCCAGCCAAAAATTCCTGAGCAATACTGAAAACATTGACTGATAACTAAAAGAGAAGAAGTAGCTCTTCCTGGAAAGTGTCAGAGGAAGGGAAGTGCAGAAGTGTCATCTGATGGAGAGAAAGAAAGGTGGATAGACAGATATAATGGCAGAACTGAAACATGGGTCATAATTGGTATTTTATCATATTTGGTATTTTATCATATTTGTGGGCATTACTTTTAAAAAAGAAATTCTGTGATAAAGTGAAGTAAATGACAGCCTGAAAGTCAGTGCAAACCAATTATACCTAAACATGCCTGGGGTGAGCAGTCACCCTCATAATTCTATAGCAAGCAGCCTCAAAGTGCATGTTCTAAAGAGAAAAGGACACACCTCTTAGAAAAATCTAAATCAGTTAAACTCTATTTAACAAGTCTTTCTTGGACAACAAGACCTAATGTGGGATGTGGTATGCTCTGGTACGCCTGCTGAAGAAGAGAGATCACTTTATTGCTGGAAGAGTAGCTGGTGGGCAATATACACTGGAAGGTCAACTGCAGCTTGATTGAGGCCTTACTACAAAAGAGGGTAAAACTTCAGACTTTACAAGCTTAATGTGCTACCATAGCAAAAGGAGAGAACCCCAGTGTTACTATTTTTGCACTTTGGGAAAGAGGAAGCTGGTTATTTACTGTTATCCTCTTTTTTCCTTCCTTGGGCATTTTCTTCTTTTCTTTCTTTAAATAGTATTTTGTTAATCTCTTTAGCTTAAATATATGTATAAAACATATATATACATTTAGCAAATAAACTTTTTAAAAATATATATGCTCTAACATATATACATAGATATATATATACTCTAACAAATACCCCACAGCCTTGTCTTACAGGAATATAAATGAAAAACAGCAACCCGTAAAGGGTTGTTTCACAGGACAGAAATAAACCGTGTCATTCATGAATACATCATTGTTACTGTTGCAAATACTGTTGCAAAATTTCTCTTGAAAAACTGAAGTTAATTGGGTATTTGACTATTTATATTTAAATTTAAGAAAAAAGTGTGGGGTTTTTTAAGTGTCATCTGAGGGGTTTTTTTATGTTCTCTAGCTATATTGTAATACTGAATCTACAGAAAAAAGTAGTAACTGCATCAATGTACAAAGGGTCTTGGAGGACACCACACAGGATAAAGGCAATAAAAAAGATAAAGAAATAGAAAACCACATAAACATAGCAATCTAGTCACTGCAGTCCAGCTTGGCCATCCTGTTAATATATATCCACTCACAATAAATACCAAAAAAACATCTTTTGTATTTTGCTTTCTGGCTGTAAATTTATATGATCTTTTCGTTTGTTATGACTGTTTCCTTTTCAGAACTACTAGGTGGAGACTCTAAATCTCTGGAGTCACAACGGAAAACTTGTGAAGCTGCTATCTTATATTTCTGAGTGGAATAACACCTACACACACACTGGCATCATGTTCTACGGTCGGAACATACTATAACAGTGTCATTTTTAGTGTTATTTTTACTTCACTTAATACCAAGAAGAACTGTCCTTTTGTTCATTAGTTTTACTTTGAAAGCCCAAACAGGTTAGTTGGAGGGTGATGATTTCATAGCTTATCTGGGCCATCAGTTTCAGTGCTTTGCAATCCCAGCTGTCTTCCCTGTCCAACTAGAGACCTTTGGTTTTTATCTTATCCTGTGTGGACAGGAAAACCAGCTTATTTTCTTCTTCTTTCCAGGTGTTTGCTGTGTATATCAAGCTTTACACTGCACCTCTTCTCCCTAGATTAAAAAAATCCAGTTCTTTCAAACCTTTCTTATATTTTTTGCAGGTTACTTATTATTCTTATTGCATTCCTTGGATTTTCTCCAGTCTGTCCACCTATGGCTTAAGTTGAACACAGTCTGCAGCTGAGATCTTACAAGTACCACATCTGATTACTTTGCTTTTCCTATATCCCACAATGTTTGCCTTTCTGTCAGAAATGCAATATTCATGACTTTTCTTTAGTTGTGATCAAATACCTTTTTTGAAGAAGTTGCCTATTGACAAATAGAGAACTTGCATTTATCCATACCAGATTGCTTCAAATAATCACATAATAATTTATTCTAAACCTATCTTCTGATATGTTTTTCAGCCTGGTGTTGTCTGGGAACTTAATAAATATATGCTTTCATCATTCAGGTTAACATCGTATCTTAAGACAGACTGAGGAAAACAGCTGTGGCTTAAAGTCACCGCATCTTTGCAAGTAAGTAGTCCAATTTTGCAAATGCCTAAGTGTAACAGTAATGAAAATCATTAATGGAATTTAATAAAAATTATAGAATCATAGAATGGTTTGGGTTGGAAGAGACCTTAAAGATCATCTAGTTCCAACCTTACACTAGACCAGGTTGCTCAAAGCCTCATCCAACCTGGCCTTGAACACTTCCAGGGATGGCACATCCACAACTTCTCTGGGCAACCTGTTCCAGTGCCTCACCACCTTCATAGTGAAGAATTTCTTCCTTATATCTAATCTAAATCTACCCTCTTTCAGTTTAAAGCCTTTACCCCTTGTCCAATCACTACATGCCTTGTAAAAAGCCCCTCTCCAGCTTTCTTGTAGGCTCCCTTCAGGTACTGGAAGCCTGCTATAAGGTCTCCCCGGGGCCTTCTCTTCTCTAGGCTGAACAACCCCAACTCTCAAAGCCTGTCTTCATAGGAGGGGTGCTCCAGCCCTCTGATTATCTTTGTGGCCCTCCTCTGGACTCACTCCAGCAGGTCCATGTCCTTCTTATGTTGGGGGCCCCAGAGCTGAAAGCAGTACTCCAGGTGGGGTCTCAGGAGAGTGGAGCAGAGGGGGAGAATCACCTCCCTTGACCTGGTCACACTTCTTTTGATGCAGCCCAGGTCACAATTGGCTTTCTGGGCTGCAAGCGCACATTGCTGGGTCATGTTGAGCTTCTCATCAACCAACACCCCCGAGTCCTTCTCCTCAGGGCTGCTCTCAATCCATTCTCTGCCCAGCATGTATTTGCGCTTGGGACTGCCCCGACACATGTGCAGGACTCACGTGATTAGATATTTGTAGGATAAGGTTCATGAGGACTAATGATAGAATGACAATAATAGCTTTTTTTATTAATGATACATTCTTTTACATATTTAATAAGTTTACCACTAATACATGTTTGTAAGAGTCACATTAAACAGACCCAAATAAAGAGTACATTAATAGTAGCCCAGCAATAACAAGATTGACTTAAGACTTGTGCATCATCACATAGGCAATGTTCAGGTTCTGTTCACAGTGGAAGAAAAGTCAATGCTACAGTAGGTCACTCAGCTGCCTAATCTATCTATAACAACGTTATACTTAAGAGCAAAGTATCAAAGGTCTCTTAAAAGTATTTCTCCTTAATTCATAAACATATATCTTTTGGAAGTAAACGCAGTAAAATCTGTTCTACTAAACTAACCAATTTGCAAAGCTGTTTTAATATCATTCACTAGATGCACATAATAATAGCCATACATGATCAGTCCTTGTGCGTATTGCATTGCCATTTGCTATGGTTTTTCTTATTCACCTGCAGTTATTCGGTAAATTCTTTGGATTAGATTCACCTAATGGTCATTTAAATCTATTTTAATCAACAATACTCTCTACCACCCTCATGGAAATTTCTCAGTGTCATCAATGTGCTGCACAAATACAGTAGAAATTGTCTTCTGCATCAGACCAGTCCTTTATTTGGCTGCCATTCTCTTATTGACTGGCATTCTCCTTCTAGCAGTTCCAAACCCGACTTCTTCAGAGAATGACTTAAAATCTCAGTACTCAATAAATACACGGTTCCAGCCATCTTTTGGGTTGATTCCAAAATCTGTTGAAGTTATTTGGCAATCAGAACTGTTTATGTACAGTTGCTTTGTGTTCAACACAGTGTTGCTGCTGCTATAGACCCTCTATTGTCCAAGCTTAGCTGCATTATTACCACGAATCTAAAGCTATGTCAAAATCAACCTGGCAAGAATCAACCCATTTATTGGTACTTCAGACAGAATTAATGGCCCCATCATCCTAGGTGTTAGGTGAGCTTCAACCATAATCTGAAATTATTTTTCTATAGTAATTTATTGCTTCATTTTCTTAATAAAGGTATCAACTAAAGCCACGAGGCAGAGGTAACTGGGCATTTTATAAACAGCTGAAATTACAAACCCAACCTTTTTTCATGTTGACCAGTCATTTACAGGTAACAACTTAATTACAACTAAAAGTAAACAATTAAGCTGCATTTGAATCTACAGTGGACAAAAACCCCCTTTTTTTCCACTTTGAGTGGTTAAATATTACCTACCTACGCATAAGCATATAGAATTTATCTACTCATATGTGAACGTGTTGAAAAACAGCGTTTTGTACTGATAAAAAAAAGTAACCATCCTGCTTTTACACTACTCTAGGCACAGTCTATTTGTTCAATGTTCCTCTCCACCTCTCTAAACTTTAAAATGTTTGAATTTTATTAAACGCTAAGAACTCCTTCTCTTATCCCACACGTTGAAATTAGGATCACCCATATAAAAATCTGTCCAAACTTCTCTTAGTGGATTATGAATATCTGAAATGGCATCCTGTAAATAGAAGTGTGATGGGAAACAAAAGAACAGTTGACAATTGATCAAAATACTTATTTGAAGGTAAAAATCTCTGAAGAATTTATTCAGACACACTTAGATAACATTTTTTCCCCTTCTGAAAATCTCAGATATAGAGATAGATACAGATTTAGCTATAAATGTGAGCATACAGATAGGGATGTCAGTCGGATTTTGAACTGTTAGCAAAGAAATTACGATTTTTCTAAGTCTCATCGTCAAACTTCCTCGTCAACAGAGAAAAGCTTTCTGAATGTTTACCAGGGCTGACGATTTCACTATCCCAGATGTGATTCAAATGAAACCATTGCATAGCATAAATGCCTTTATCTGCAAAAGCTTTCGAAGGATCATGTCTTGTATTTCACAGGAATTTGCTAAGTTCCAAGTCACGCAGCAATTATAAAATCTTGTGCAGTAAACTAGATCTATATCAGCTTCAGAAATACCTGACAAATGTAATAAATTACTAGTAATGGCTTCATGGAACATAAATTGATTAACCATATACTTTCAGTTACTTAAGTGTAGTGCTCTACTCTGTAGTCAGTTGTCCATTTATTGTATCTTAACTCATTTATGGTTATTTGGTAATACAGAGATAAACACGAGACAGTTAGTAAGCTACCATTTCAGTAAAACTGTAATATTCTTGTAAATGGATAGAAGAGAACAAACCCAGGCATAGTGCCAATTTTCCTGCTACATATTAATTAAGTTTACTGTAGCTCTTTCATCAGTGAACCATAATATCGGTATGTTAGTCCATTACTTTCATGGAATCTGCTTCTCTCTGTGTGTAATAGCCAGGAACAAAATTAATCCCCTTTGGAAACCACCAGGGATGAACTTGGACCTACTGACAATTCTCTTAGGCATAAAGTAGAAGTAGCTTCAACGTAAATTCATTTATACAATCAGGAAAACAATGTATGTGTTGTGCTAAATTTGTATTTTCTAAGAGCTTTCAGGTTGCACAGTTTTTCATGAGGCTACAAGGAAGTTCTCCATGTTCTCTCTGTAAATTTCTCCTTGTTATCTCTCTCTTTTTTGACTCTAGTCTCAAATATCTGGGAGGAGAGAGGTGGAGCACAGCTTATACCTAGAGGTATGAATGAAAGGAGTGGAAAATAGCTCAAGGTAAACATTGCTTCATTTTTATAATTGTACTGGAACTGAATATAAATACTCAGTATTTACCTTCAGGAGAGCATAGTTTATAGTTCTTTGAAAACTCTGGAAATATTTTCCATGAGATTTTGGGCCCTGTAGGCTGTATAGTGGCTGTCCTTATTTCCCCCATGACCAAAAGAAGAACAGGGATATGATTGTATATACTTGACAGAGTTATGTTTTCTCTGAATGAAGCATGGGTCTGGCATGCACATGTAAAGCACTATTATGTAGAAGCTAAACTATATAAATACAATCCTGCTCCTTGGAATGGCATTATTATAAATCAAAAGTAGGAGTGTCAGTATGAACTTCTGGAAATTTTTTTGTTTGTTTTTGTGAATGGAAATGTGACATAGCAGCCACCAAAACTGAACTATAAATAGAAAACAAAATGTTCCTAAAATCATGAATTAGTCAAAACAATGTTCATAAGTGATTTGAGAAGTCCAGTAACCAAGAGCTATCAAACTCAAAGGAGTTTTAAAATACTTTAAAACACTCTGTTTTAAATAGAAAGATTTAGTTCTGTTATTTAAGCAGTATTTGAAATATGGATTAAGAGGAATTGAGAGATTAGATATAGATGAAGACATTCAAAACTTGGTTAGCAGAGAGAGGGACTGCAGGCTAGTTCTTGCAAAGTGGAATAAACCAGCAAGGTTTAAGCAGGCAATATGGCTACTGGAGTTTGCACTGTCAAAGCATTCCGCAGGAACACAGAATCCTTGCAACTCAGTCCCTTCAATTACAAGGAAAGACCCAGCATGATTTCAGGCTATTGTTTCCAAATTTTAGAAAGCAACCACATCAGAATGTGCAAATCTGTGGGTGTTAGTCTAGCAATGAAAGCGTCAGGCCAGAACACCTACGTAAAAATACCATTCTTAGGAAAGAGACTGTCAGTCTGAGTGCTTCCTCTTGATATTTCTTAACCTGTTAGCCTGAAAATCCAGATTTAACCATTTTATCAAAAACTTGCTATTTTATTACTTGTATTTTGCTTCTCTCTCCATATTTCTTTAACTATTACTATGCTTAAGAGTATATAAATTTTAATAAACCTTACTATTACTATAAAATAAGAAGTAATGAATTATAATGAATGATGCAATCTGCAAAGTTAAGTCATAGGCAAAAAAATAATATGAGTTTGGGGGAAAAAAGTCTTTTTCCCACAGAAAGAGAATCTTTTCTTCAAACCCAAATCTATTTCACATTTACCATGTTAACAATCACTCCACTTCTGCTATCAATATTTTTTCATTGGAACTTTGGATGCAGGGATTTGAAGTAATATGCAGAAGAGGAAGAAGATAAGAGGAGGTACGTTTGAACATTCATTCTATTGGTGACTTGCAGTACCACTCACTCATAATGGTAGCAATATTTTTAAAAGAATATTTTTTTCATCAAAATAGTCAGACAGTTTGCACAGTTAAACATCATGATTGCAAATTAAAGCACTAAAAGAAGAACACAAGTTGGGAAGAGCTAGCCTACATTTAGAATCCCACAAGGTGCTGTGAGCCTTTGAACAGCATCTGACATCTAGTTGTCCAAAATTATAAACTTAAAGGATGTTCAAATCAGTAAAAAGTAAAGTACTCCTCAGTTTGATTGACCATTTTAGCAAAACAAAGCAATATTTAAAAATAGAATACTTACAGAGTCAAAGTTGCAATATGTTTCATGTTTCTCAACATGCAGTGGAAATCCATCAGGAAGAGCACTATATTGTGTAAGAGATATTGCCTCCTTTAAAGTTCACATAGTGTCATATGAGAGGTTTGTAAATACTAAAAGAAATAATTGTCATAAATTTTCCAGGGTTTGTTTGGTTTTTTTTTTATTTTATAGCTATCTAGAAAATGAGAATTTTAAGAAACTTTTGAATGTGTACAGTTTGTTTTGTTTCACAGTCTCATTTACTTCTTTTTACCCTAGAAAATATCCATGAAAGAATGAAAACTCCAGAACAGATAATAATACTGAAAGCATTTTCTTAGAAAATGAAGACACTGGATCAATTTTCTCATCAGGCTGATTTAGATAGGTAGGTTGAACTCACTTATTATTGGATTAATCCCTGTCAGACTTTTGGATATTCAAAAGTGGATTTCGTTCTCTTTCTCTAACTTGACAACTTTTTTCTTAAAACATTGTTTCCTATGCATAATTCTGCATTCATTTTCTGAGGAGAGTTTTGCAAGTGTGTATAATGTTAAGGAGTGCAGGGTCCTTGCCAACGGTAGGTGGATTTATAAAAATTGTAACCATAATTTAGATTATAATTTATGAGAAAACACTTGAAAATGCATATGTAAATAGCTCCTTGGTGAACGTTCACTTTTTCCTTATGAAAACATTATTCAAAAATATGTTTCTAAAAT
Organism: Fulmarus glacialis; assembly: GCF_000690835.1. Lineage (NCBI taxonomy): Eukaryota > Metazoa > Chordata > Aves > Procellariiformes > Procellariidae > Fulmarus > Fulmarus glacialis. The sequence continues at coordinate 95,535 of NW_009204848.1, forward strand.
GCAATTAACATTCTGGAGATTTATTAGGCAACAAAATCACCTTCTTACCAAATGGATCTGGTGTGAATGAAAGATGGAATTCAGGATTCCATGGAAGTAACAAAAATGTTTAACTTTTTCTTATTTTTCAAATTTTCAAAAATTTGAAGAAAAGCTTTTGATTTGATTCTAAATGAGCTACTTGATGCTTTTGCTTAGTTAATTTGTGAAATAAAAAATAAATTTTAACACATCCATCTTTGTTGATATAATTTCTGTAATTTTCCATGGAAAAATTGGCAAATGCCCAAGCCTTCAGAGGTTTTGCTTGATATAAAGGCATCAGCAAGAAAGCCTGAAAAAGAAAAAGTTATTGCTACCAATGCCTGTAAATCTATATAGAATTAATAAATGATGAATGGCTTACTGGTTTGACTAGTATCATTTAAGGACAAGTAAAATCAATTGAACAGAGTGTCACAATGTCTGATTTCCCTAGACAGAAATTCTATTTGTTCTTCTGCATAGCCCAGCATGCCTTAAGATGATACACTTTTAATTCAAATGATCCTAGTCACAGGCCTTCAGTCAAAACAGACATTGGGAGTAGAAATGTAGAGTGGTTAGCCGTAGGTCACTTTTCAAGTAGGCAACTGGTAAGAGGAGCTGAAGCTAGCAAAATGAAAAGAAAATATTAGAATGGAGAAAACTGAAAACAGAATATGATGAATTATACAAGTCAGCTGAAGTAAAAAAGCAAAGGAGGTCATAGTAAAAACTGAGATTACAGTTACCAGTACTGAATGCAGCAGCAATTAAACAGATCAAACTTCTCAGCTGTAGAATGCAGGAGGTGTGATTCAGGGAAAACAAAAGTAGCAGAAAACCTTGCTAACTCACTTCAATCCCATTCCTCTTTCACACACAAATGTACACAGAAATTACTTGCAGTCCTTCACTTTAGTGAGTGTGATTGATTATAATTCTGTGAATTCTGCGTTATCACTCATAACATGTCTTACTTGCCTCAAAACTAAAATATAGGTATTGTTAGCTATTTAAAAGTATCAACTTTCTAAAAATAAATAAAAATGAAAAATAAGTAAGGTCGTAGACATTACAGTTTAAAATTGATCTATAGCTTTATGACTCAGGATTCAAAAGACAATTACAAACAAATCAACTGTAGTCTTTAATAAACGTTCGGAAATCTTTGGGGTTTGACTCATGATTGTTCAGTGTGAGTATTGGTGGTACTGCTACATTAATTCATTAATATTTATTATATTTTAGTTCCCAGAAACTAATTGTGGACCAGGGACCTCATGCTAGGCATTCTAAAGTATAAAACAACAGTCCATGGCCAAACAGATGCAGTCTAATAAAGGAGTCACTGATCTTCTGGACTAGCCTAGGAGTCATCTTCAACAACGTGAGCCATGTAAATTGTCATTCCTCTCTCTTCACTATATTAATCCACACTGAAATGTTCACACTATGATTCATATTTATCCCCTCTGGTACCAAAAAGTAGAATATATCCCTTTGCACCATTCCAAGCAAAGGCAATTCAGGAATAAATCTGAAACCCGCTTGTTTCTGTTCTGAATTTGTTTCTAATCACAGATGGGCCAAACTTGCCTATCAGCAAGATAGGACTACATGCCCAGCGCTGGCAGCAGTTAGTTCTAGATGTACCTTGAAACTGGACAGACTTGAGATGGATGGTTCAAGCTATGGGTGGATCACAGCATCAAGCTGAGCGGCAGATTGTGCTGATGATCTATGATTCAGTGAAGGATGCACTCAAGGTCAGATCTCATTAGTAATGTAGGCAATATAACTTTTGGTTCTTTCTGCTGCTTCCTGACAGGTAATTTTTCCCTTGGGAAGAGAACATGGAACTGCATAAAGTATTTACTCTTATGTTATTTTTTAACATATTCTTGCCTCTTTAACAAATACACAAACTGTTCTGATAGTTTTGTAAATATTGCATTGCAGGCACAAAAACAGATTTTAAGGTTTGGCTCTGTATCTCTAATCTCTGTCCCTGCAGGGTGTCTTACTAATGATGATTTGTTGTCTGGAGTTTAATTAAGAAAAAAATTAAGCTTTGCTTACTTGTGTTCTTACAATTAAATGCAAATAGGTTTAGAGGAACCTGCTTGGGTATGCAGAGCTAAATAATACTGACAATCCAATAAAAATAAGTATAAAAAGGCAGCTTAACTCCTAAATAAGGCAGAGGAGACAAGCTACACGAAGGCTGTTTTGTATTGACTTGCAGGGGGTGAAGTGGTGGTTAATAATTAACTGTAAATCTCATTCAAAATAATAGATACTACAAAGTTTTCTGTCTTAAATATCCTCCTGGCCATATGAATAGATATCGCCACAGGTCTTTTTTAGTGCTTTCCCTGACACTTTAGTGCTTTGTACGTTTCCTTTAATTCATTTTTTCTTAAGCATTCTTGGTTTGTTTTCCATTGCCTCCTTCCTTGTTGGACTTGCTCCACATTCAGACCATCATATTTGACCTGATCCTGGACAAGTGCAAAGTGCAGTATGAATACGTATTGTATCTTTTTATCTGTCCTTAAGGCATGATATCTAGCATAGTATCCTACATGCAAATGCATATACATGCAAATTTCTCATAATGAAAGTAATGAGAACTAGATGAAATTAAAGCATAGTTTTAATATTCATTAAATTAATCACATGAAAGCCTTGCATTAGCAATTCTGTCACATGGACAAGTGTTATCTTAAATTTCTTTAAGGAAGCAGTAAGGTTTCCAGTACAATTTTGTATCCCTTTTCAGCTTGGTATATTTAGCATTTGCATATTCTCATAAAGATGAATCAGACTGTCCATGTGACTAAAGTTGGGCACTTACTAAATCAGGGATTTACAATGAAATTTTCAAAAGTACCAAAGGAATTTTCAAAATCCAATAAAAGGCACTATTTCCATCACATCTGATTCCTGGCTATCTGTTTAGAACAAAGCAAAGTTTATTTCTAACAGCAATTTCAAAACTTAAGATTAATAAAACTTATCATATTCTGTACTAAATTCAACTACTTATGGTATTTCATGGTTTTGCAAGCTAAACCAACATCATACTACTCTGATCTCATATTTCAGAATTAATGTGATTGCCTGGGAGATTCAGAAAAGAGCTTTTTTTTCCTATTAATGGTTTTCCATGGTATGTCTATTGACTGGTTTTCTTTTGTTTGCTGAACAGTACACAAGCCAGTAATCAGATATAGGATGGCTAATTCTGTCATCTTCTGTATGGAAGATAGACTTTTTAGCAAGCTGAGAAAAATTCAGAGCACTTAGAAGGGTCATGCAAGTTTTCTAAACTCACCTATAACAGTTACACCCATGTACATGTCACCTTCCAAAAACAGATTTCTGTTTACAGTGTCACATGCATCCACTCTTCCTTTCTTAATATTGTATTTAATGCTAAGCCTGAATGACTTCCTCTACCCATATCAGCTACCTCCTTACCATCATTCAAAAGACCAATTTTGTTTAGAACTGCATGCTGGCCATCAGAATTGGTTATTACTTCCTATGAAATGGAGATTTAGATAATTAGATATTTTTCCCTGGTGTGAATACCACACAAGCTTAAGTTATACAGTAAGCTCTGAAGTCCTTGCTTCTTTCAGGAAAGACCAAATTAAATAGTAAGAATAAATATTCATGTTGAAGAAAAGAAGGAGATGAACTACTACTTCTTTACCAGGGCAAGCACTGAAATGTCAAATCGAAAGAATGAAAGGGTAGCTAATTTTCATATCACAAGTATATGTTTCACTGATTTTCCAGGCAGCAATGGACAAATTTTACTGTCAATCTGTTGGCCTGTGCAGTCTGAATTAGCTTGTTGTCCACATTTTCCAGGGAGATTTTAATCTGTGAATATTTGCATATATGATATGACAGGAGCAACAGTTCCTGTAATAAAATAATTTTAAAAAATTTGAAATGCGGTTTTAGAAGAAAATTTACAGTATCCATTAGAAAGCAAAACACTGTCTGAACAGTCAGGAAAGACAGTTACATCTTATGAAATTAGCCCACATGAATTACACTGCTTCTGTAAATGAGATCTATACAGACAACATTAGGTAGTTCACCAAAACTCTTCAAACGGAGAACAAGCTACGTTAAAGAATAAGACATCTTCAATGGCCTAGTGGAATACGTACAGTGGTGACCAAGGAAAGCAAAAGACTTTCTTCCTAAAACCTTAAGGGAAAGATCCAACTTATTTCAGTAAGAATAGGATTTTCTCTTATTTCACCATAAGAAGGTATGATAACTGGTTATCATTTGGTAACTGCAATCAAATAATGACTTTTAATTATCCACCTTTATTATAAAGTGGATCAAGACTAAAATCTTAAACAATTCCAAATGATACACTAAGGCTCACATAACCGGCTGCTTCTGTGAAAATTCAACCTGTTGTTGTATAAACAGATACTTAATAAATACTCTTCCCTTTACAAAGGAAAAGAAATTCCCTTCGTTAACAGAGAAATCACAGTTAATTCTGTAATGGTGAATAAGTGAATATTATAAAATTCTGGTAAAATGTGAATGAAATGAGAGAAAAAATCTGTAAAATATATTGAAGTAATTTGCCCTAGTAATGTTCTGACATTTAAAAAATTATTAGATATTGGATATATTAGCTCTTCTTCAGCTAAGTGTAAATATTTTTTTTTGTAATGGGAAATCAAGGTCATTCTGACATCCTTGTGGCAGTGATTCCAGTTGCTTCTTTACAGGTACTTGGTAATTTTTAGTTCTCTTCCCTGGGAGTGTTCAGACACCTCATTAAGACAGTCTCAGAGAAAGTAAGAAAAATCACCTGTGCCCATTCAAACACAAACACCTTAAAAACACAGGACACACCCTCATGCTCAGTAGTTGGAACTGGATATTGTAGAACGTTGTTAATAGTCCTTGGTTTTGCTCTGTATGAATTTGACATGTGCTTTCAAGAATGCTGGTAGGTGTTGTAATATGTTTGGGGATTTTTGTGTCCCTTAGTTTCACTTCTTTTTTTTTTTTCCCCCCCAAGCATGAAAATATTAAGCCCTAGCAAGATTATTTATTTTGGTTTAACGCTGGTATTCTTCTGATGCTTTTTTTTCCGTCTCTACAGACCCTTTTTCACAAAAGATAAACTGCAAGTGGCTAAAAGTGCTAAATGACAAATTTAACATATAAAAGGTCAATAGGCAAGGTACAAGACAATGTAAATGTTTGAGTAAATCTGAAAGCCCTTTTTGGATTTCATTAAATAGGCTTAGAAAAATGTTCATACCTCTCATGTTGAACCTGTGTAAAACCAACATGGTGTGTAAACAAATACAAAGGAAGCTTTACCACTGCTAACTGTTACTGATGTGGTGTACACGAGGTATTTATTCTGTGTAATAAGAGAATGCTTAACTAAGCACCTGTATTCTGAACTGATACCTAATTTTTCAGCCTTCCTAGGATTTAGACTTACTAGTTATAAAGAATAACTGCCCATTAAAGAATTAAACCAAGCATTGAGACTTGAATATTTCAATTCCTCTCTTTAGAGGCTCCTCCTACCATCTTGATGTACAGGTTAGAGCTAATACATTGCACCTGCCACTGCAAGGGTGCAGAGCTTCCTTTCAGAAGCGGAGTGAGTTGCCTGGTGGATCTGTTTGCCTGTGGTTACACAGGGAGCACAGGAAAGAAGAGACCTATAAGCATGGTAAAGGGTATGTTAATCTTTATGGAAGCATATGAAATATTATGACTGTGTTGATGAGCAAGAACAATAACAGAGTGTAATATTGGCTTTAGCACCTTGTATGGAAGTGCTGGTGAGAAAGAGTAAGGCAATGCTGTGTGATTGTGTGTTAGTGATGGTACTTTATTGCTACCAAATTCTTGGAAGCTTTTCTGAAATACCAAGAGACCATTTTGGTCCAGAGGAACCAAATACAATAGGCTAGTGTGTGTGAGCTTGTTTGAATGTTTCCTCTGTCCTGGTTTCGGCTGGGATAGAGTTAATTTTCTTCCTAGTAATTGGTATAGTGCTGTGTTTTGCATTTAGTATGATAATAATGTTGATAATGGATTTTTAGTTGTTAAGTAGTCCTCAACCTAACACTGGTTGAGGACGTTTTAGCTTCCCATTCTCTGGCAGGTGCACAAGAATTTGGGAGGGAGCATAGCTAGGACAGCTGACCCAACTGGCCAACGGGGTATCCCATACCATATGACGTCATGCTCAGCATACAAAGCTGGGGGAAGAAGGAGGAAGGGGTGAGGTTCAGAGTGATGGCGTTTGTCTTCCCAAGTCACCGTTATGCATGATGGAGCCCTGCTTTCCTGGAGGTGGCTGAACACCTGCCTGCCCATGGGAAGGAGTGAATGAATTCCTTGTTTTGCTTTGCTTGTGTGCGCAGCTTGTGCTTTCCCTGTTAAACTGTCTTTACCTCAACGCATGAGTTTTCTCATTTTTACCCTTCCGATTCTCTCCCCCATCCCACCAGGGGGGAGTGAGCGAGCAGCTGCATGGTATTTGGTACACACCAGACCAGGTTTTAGCTATTTAACTATGAATGAGCTAGATCAAAAACAACAACAACAACAAAAAATCCCACAGGTACATTTTGTTTGCTGTATTTTGTGACAGAGAATATTCATGACCATTTCACTCATTTTGACACTGAGGTGTAGACTGGTTCTGAAAGACTGAAACCTCAAGCTCAGGTTTACTGTAAAATCTGATTCCGAGATATGCCATAGGATTTCTGTTGAGATACTGCTATTATAAAACCCCAGGACCAGGTTTTGATTATGGATTTAATATTAGTAGAAACAAATGATGGTTCTGAACACAACTGTTTCACTGAGGGACACTTCATTTGCCTCTATATAGCTTGGAGACAAAGTACTACTAGTATTGGGTAGGCCCATGAATTTCTGGCTATGCCAGGCAACAGACTTTTTACTGGTCATTGAACCAAGAGCACGCTGTATAATTTTGCAGCCTGAATGGTAAGAGAGAACTTACTGAGAAGAGCTGATCATAGGAAATAATTCTGGATTGAGTGACCCTGATTTAATTCAGTTTAAGTTTAATAGAAGCATAAACCAAATGGGTTAGTAATTACAGTTTTTAATTATTTCAAAAGGGCAAGCTTTGAGAAATTAAGGGAACTTGTCAGAGAATTCAGCTGTGCTGAAGAACTGGAGCTCTTCAGTGTGGATGAGACTTGATGTTTTTGAGTTTTTTGTTATTAATTAAAAATGCATAGCTTTCCAGAGTCATCTTTACAAACTTTTGAATTTCTTGCAGGAAATGGTTTCAAATCTATTGGGTGAATGGCTACTCAAGTGAAGAATACTACAGATATGCAGAGAGCCTGTAGGGAATGGAGAGACGGATTGATCAGCAAAGAAATCTGCTTCAGAAGTAAGAAATCTTAGAAAAAAGGTAAGAACTGGCAAAATAATGTTCTGGTAAAATTAAAACAATTAAATATGGTAACATTAAAACAAATAATGAAAGATTCATGCAGGAAAAATTAAAGATAATGTCTAGCTTCAATGGAAAATATGTTGCTTGTTTTTCAATGGAGGCAATGTTGAACGGGAAGAGGAAACAGGTCATTCCACGATAACAAATAGTCAGAAGAGCCCTGAAAATCTGCTACACTGGGGCAAAAATTAAGGTTATTTTTTAAAGACTAAAAGACATACTGCATGACATGGCATGTGCTGTAGTAGAAATTTCTAATAGGTGTACTGCTTTAGAAACGGATATCTAGTTTCCTTTCATATTGTGATCACAGCACAGGTCTATGCAGTCGCCATCTTAATTGAACAACCAAACAGTATGATTTATTCCTCATACTGTCTTGAACTGTTTAATTCCCTTCTAATCTAATGATCATAGGTTTTACAGAGCGCGCTACTTGCTCAGCATTCTTGCAGCATATCTTATCACTTCTGGGGAGACCTGTTTCAAGAGCACTGTAACGTTACAGCTGTGTCAGGCAGGGAAAGACCAGTTACGCTCTGAGTCACCACGTTCGTGCTCTGTGCCGCGTTTTTGTTTGTGTGCTCCAGTCAAGTGTTCCAACATGTACCTGTTAATTACTTTGACTCTTGATGTTCATCGATTACATTTAACCTTCTCTCATAACTCACTCTGTGGAAAATGGGTACAGAATGTTACAATTCTAATTTAATATCATTTTACACTAATCTTAAACTCTTAGGTTTTCATATGTTGTGTATATTTCCCACTAGTTTTCTTCTGCCGTAAAAAGGGACTAGAAATTGGTTTATGAAACAAAGAAGTCCCATGCCGCTGTCAAAGCAGAATGTAAGTTTAACAAAAGACTCTTGGTTGGTCTTCTTTCTGAGTGTGATTTTTATCTGTGAAATTTAATGGAGTCCTTCATGCTGGAAATATCTTTGGAGACAAGTGAAAATAATCTGTCAGTTGCCATGGACACATCTATGTGAAAACCCTATATTCCTCTTTTATCGTGTGACTGCATACTGATATGTGCTATATAGAACAGACTGAGTGTCCCCAACTTAATTCCTAACATGCACTCTGACTTTTATGCAACTCCCTACACAGCTAATTTATACAGCTTGCTTTCATTGCAGCCTGTATCAATTTTGGCAATTTTTTGCGAGACATGGCACCACAAGCTCAGTGATAGCTCATAATAAGCCAGTATCTTTGCTGTAAAGATAATTGTGAACATCATTAAACGAATGCTATGCCAGGGGGAATGGGTATCCTTCCAAGAAAGCTTTTCATTTATCCTGTGGTGTCAAGCACAACAAACACACTGTAATCAGCCTGAGCTTCTTGGGATTTCTGGGATTGGAAATTTCTCCTACAGTGAAAATTCAGTACCTACATACATGAGGACAGCAGTGCACCCTCCGTCTTCTGGTAGCACCCTAGAAGGCCTAAGCTAAACTTAGTTTGCTATTTGCTTCAAAAATCTATCCAGCCAGACACTTCAGGATGAAGAATTACATATTGTTTTATCATTATAATAGTGTTAAAAATTGAGATGAAGGGAATTGGGGAATACTGATAGATAGGAGTAATATAGAGAATGCATTTTACCTCCTTAAAATTTTGCTATAAAGAACATAAATATATTTATAAAGGATACAGGTTATATATGGGCTATACATGTTATAAATCTAGTATAAATAAGAAATGAAATGGGAATAAACTGAGAAAATATTGATGAATGTACCTCTAATAAATTCATTTACTATAAAAATTATTTTATGAGGACATAATAAGAGTGTTTTGGTGAAATCTTCAGCTGATAGGTCTGCTACTCCATTCATCAGATACAGTGTATATGGTGTAATTTGGGAAAAGACTATGTTTAATTCATATTCATCCTACTTATTCTCTGCTAAAGGCAAGTCCAGAGCTCATAAAAATGCTCAGAGCTCTTCTGAGGGCCTTGGAGGGAATGATAGGTTACATTGGTATAATAGTGGTTCCTTGAGATTTTGTACAAGCCGGGACTTTAAAGACGAGGAAGTAACAAACTTGTCAGCCACATCCATGAATGTATGGTACAGAAATGCACTAGCCGCCACATTAGTTAAGTCACTGACTGTTCACGTACAGCTAATGGTAGTATTATTCCTGCACTGAAGTGCACAAAAGAACAATGTTGTGGATTTATTCTACTCTATGAAAACAGCTTTGGCAATATTCTCTAAAAATTTTCATATAGTTGTATTTTAAAAGAGGAAAATTCAGCTTACAGTACTGGATTTATTTAGTAAAGAGTAGAGAGGAGTAAAGAAACTCTCTTTTGAAAAAATATGAAATCACAGTAATTATGTTGGAGACAACATGCCATCCTCTACCAGGTACTATGTGAGTCCTAGAAGTCTGTGTGGCAGTGAAGGAGAGTCCATAGACCAGGAGGAATGTGTTTGTACTTTCCGAATCATAGATGATGGGATGTTGCAGCCAGCTGGGCTGCCCTATGTTGATGTTATTGCAATGGCCTCATTAGGAAAATTGAATTGCATAATGTAAGTATATTTGCCTCCATCTGCCTGGAAATCTCCTGAACCCTTAGTGAAAGCACTGGGGTACTTGTCCAGAATCTGTTCTGCTATTTTGCTTCGATCTACCGGTTAAAGCTACTTTGCTTTGACCTATGTAATACTGACAAGACTGAAACCAACACTAAGCAGCCAGTCCTGCAGAAGGTGCGGTGAAAGGCTTGTGCCAAAGCTGTGTAGCTACATTACAATGAGATAGCATCAGCGCTGACCCTGAAGGAGATGGAGTGATAGGGTCAGGAAGGCAGTAATTCATTAATGCGGTTACAGTACCATAGTAACATATGGAAAATTTTCATGACTAGAGGCAGTTCAGTGTAAAAATGTCTGCTCCTGACTGTGTACACTTGTCTGCTTTTGGCTTTGTACACTTGCAGCTGGAGGTGCTTTCTCCCTTTTGGAGGTATATAAGAGACTAAGATGCCTGTGGTGATATGTTAGAAAAGACAACGTTCGAGACATGATGTTGCAATTAACCAGATAAATTGTTGTTAAATTAAAGCAGAACCAAAATCTTTATCATAATTCCAAGACTATGATTTGTAAGAAGTGTTCTGCATTTGTTGGTGCTTCTCTTAGCTGGAGTTCAGATGTAGAAGAGATTTGTGTAGGCATTTGGGGAGTTGTTCGCTCCCACAGTAGAGCTGGTGTATGGAACATCCCTGTCCATACAGCTCTCCTGCAGGCCTCCTAAAAGGTAATTCCAGTTAATCAGGTTGGGTGTGGAATGCAGAAGGCCGGGAAGAGCAAAATTTTTTGTGCTGTGTATCAGGAGAGGTGGGAACACAAAAATGCAGTAGTCTGTATGTATATGCTCTGAAGGCAGTAAAGGAAACTGTTCGATGATATAATGGCCTCCAGAAGTAGTAGGCAGATCTTTAAGGCACTTCTTGCTTCCTCTGAGTGATCCTGAAAGCTTCCGTAAACTCAGTGAGATTCATCACATCCTTCTTCTGCCAAAGCAAAAGACTCCCATCAGTTTATGTAATAACATGATAATATTGTGCCTGTTAAAAACAGATTGTTACCAAAAACATCTCTTAGAAATGAGTCTGTACATCCTGAGTTCTTTTCATGATGTTATCGAAGAATTTTTGTAAACTCAGATTATACTTTTAAAGCAATTAGGATTGTTTCACACCAACAATGAACTAACCTTATAAGTCAAAAAAAAAAAAAAAAAGCCGTCCTAGAATTAGTATTTCATAATGTAAAACTTTTCTGGCAAAATATTTTTAATTTGAGCATTTTTGATACACAGCTGAAATTTCTTGGTCAATTAACAATTACTGATGAACAGAAGAGGAATTCCTTGAGCAAACTCATGCATAACATGTTGGCATTTAATTCACTGCAGCCCTAAGGCATATCAGAGAATGGATGGAGCCATCTGGAAGAGGGGAGGGTTGTCTCCTGAGGGAATTCCATAGTCACTCAGATAAGTCTCCAGCAGGTAAGAAGCTTGTCAGCATCATGTAATCCTACTGCTTCAATACATTTTGGCACTGCACTGCTTATTTCTAAACGACTGATCATTGAAAAGGAAAGTCAACTTTACCTACCTGCTATGTCAGGACCAGCCTTCTAGTTCTTTTGTCTTTATGATGTGGAACTGGAGGAGAGCTGTGAGGTCCAAACTAGATCATTACTATCCTTTTCCTTTCCCTGCTTCAGCTACCACTCTTCTCACAGGAAAAAGGACATGTTTCATGCCGTCTAGGCAATGGAAGGTCCTGTCTTCCTGTCTGGATTGTCTCAACCTTCTGACCGCACTATAAGTTGGTTTACGACTGAAATTAAGTACCCAGATACAGAAACACTTCAGAAGTAGGTGGAAATGGAAGGACTTAGTAGCTATGAAATAATTGGTCTGATCAGGTCAAGGTCAAAAGGTATATTTGAAAATAAGCTGTGCCTATTTCATTTAATTCAAAGGAAATAAAAGAAAATGATGGATTAGAGAAATTGAAATCTAATTCAGTAGTACTTTTGGTGCCTCTTCCTTATACAAACTCTCTAACTGGAGGCTGCTTAAATTCAAAATGAAATAGCCAGAACCTCAGAAGACAACGATTAAGACATTAAAAGGAAATGTTCTGCCATTAATATTCTGAAGTGTGCTCAATCTCACATGTCTTACTGCAGCATCTGTTTCTGAAATGATTAATAATGCAAAAGAAAGGAGAAGAAAAAAAAGCTTAGGCAACTTTTTATAAATAGTGAAGTTTAAAGAAAGAGATATCCCTGTTTACAGGCTAAGTTTACAGGCTAAACCAAATATTAATCCTTAGTAGCAAGCAAGAAGTCCTAAGATGGACTGAGTAGTAAGATTAATGGTTAAAATTAGTTATCTGTATTTTATAATTCTGAGAAGAGTGAAGGATGGGTAAAGACTTCTTTGGCAATGGTTGTCAGAAATCAACAACCATCTTTCTTTTCAAAGATTATTTTATTTGTTGACTTCTGCTAGTTATTACTGGAATTGATATAAGTATTGAGAAGTAAACTCTACAGCTGTATTCAGTAGTAGAAGAATACATCCCTCGTGCTTTCACAGGCTCAGATTATTACATTTCAGTATATATGTAAAAAAGAGAAAAAAAACATACATTTTTTTGGGGGCATTGACTGAGAAACTTGTCCAACTGACATAAATGAAAATATCTGGGGCTTGGGGGTTTTTTTGCACTACCTTTTACTGAAAAAATTACTGTTATTTATACTGTACTGCTAGCTAAATTAAAAATAAATCCAGAATTGAACAACCTTATCAATAGCTTTTTCTAAAAAAATAGAAATCTTTCCTCCAGATTTCTGAAATAACCTGAAACAAAGCTTTATCTTTCATCATAGACCAGTGCTGTAGCGTATTAAGATTCTAGTAAAGAAAGGATCATTTTTGTTACTTTGCGTATTCTGTTCTGTTTGGCTTTTAGTATTCCAGTTTTAAAGCACACAGAACAGTGGCACTTTAATAGTACTGAGATTTACAGCTGCACAATGACCCTTTTGTAAATTCATGATGATGGTTATTGGTTAAGTCACATTATTGAATTCCATTCTGATGCAATTATATATAGAAGAAAGTATTTGTTAATTTACCTAAATGCTTTAAAATTTGAGTAAATGAAACAAAATATCAAAACAAATAAATATGATCTTTCAGTAAGTCTTTTACTATTACTTTTTAACAAATATATACCTCATTTTCATCTTCATTCACAAAATCATTTTCTGAAACTGTAAGATGTGCAACAAAGCACGTTTTGCAAGTACAGAATCCATTTGAACTCTAATTATATGTTACTGCCCCAAAGTAGAGAACAGAGCTGAATGTATATCTCACATTTTTTTCTAGTTGCTATAGTGAATTCTAAAAAAAAAATAAAAAGTGTAAAATCAAAATTGCCAAAGAATCTAAAATATCTATTCAACTGCACTAATTACTGTTGAGCAAAAATTGAATTTTTATGAAAGTATGGACAAGTAACAGATGCTAGAATAAATTAATAACTTGCCATAAATATCATACGAATTTTTTTCAAATTCTGCTTCTTCTACAATTTTGGTAGAACAATTTTTAAACACTCTGAGAAGATTCCTAATTCAAGTTCAGCTCCACAGCTTTCAGATCGGAAGTTTACATCTTCCTTTTATCGTTTCTGCAACATCTAGGTCAGAAGATTGCTAAAACTCAATTCCTTTGTGATTTTATAATTATTTCCCTGCTTGCAAACAGGAATGATTTCTACGTTTCTTTACATTACAGTGATAGTCCTTGTTTGAAATTTGGGTGTATCTTGTAAACCTCCTTCTCTGCATATGAATGTTAGAATTCCAATATAGTGGAAGGTTTTTCAGAAATTACCTCAAAATCTTCTTCAGTGACTAAGTTTACCAAAGGAATAGACTTTTCCTCTGCTTCATATGAAATTTTATTGGTAATTTCCAGATGGTGAAACTGCCCCAGAGAAGGTCTCCATCAGATACTGTCTTAAATTAAGAACTGTGAAACTGATGGATATAAGTCTCGCTTATTTCACTTTTCTACATTAGGAGAGCTGTGTAAGTTCCTGGAGCAGTTACTCTGCTATCAGTATGAACTTGCTGTCTATGTAGTGAAAAGATCTTAACCATTGAAAAGATTATCCAGACTATCAGAATCTGACTGAAAATTAACATGGAACCATTTTATCTGCAGTATCATTTCACTGATACAGATCTTAATGTACCATGTATTATACATGCACAGAATGAAAAGATATTTTTTTCTGTACTCCAGCAGCATTATAAAGCATGAATTCAAGACAATTGAAGTCATGTGTTTATTCTTCAGTCAACAGAACTCTGATATCTCAAATTCTTCAACTACAGTTCATATACAGTTATCTTCCAATTTTGACCTTAACTAACAAAAACAATTCAGCACTATGAAAATCTTCAAAGTTTCCTTTAGTAACTTACTAGTTTATCTCACTTCATTGCAAGTCATTCTTCAGACCTTGGTATCACAACATCCAGGTGTTGGTTTAGGTGCAGATTCCATTTTATCTGAATCTCCAGAAGATGTTCTCATTTGCCCTCATTCCATATAAAATTGTAGATTTTTAATTAAAAACATACATTTCCAAAGCTGTCTTTTAAATGTTGCTAAAGGTATAGATAGGTAAATGTCTTTCATATGAGCTTTCAGCAAAGTGAAAAAGGTAGCACAGTTCAGTCATCTATCCTGTGTGTTTACATCCTAAGACTCTCAAACGTTTTCAAAGAACAAGTGCAACTATATGCTAGTATCATATTAACTTCTTAACTTTATTATGCAGTTTGCTTAATTCTTTTTTGTTAATGGGAGTATTGTTAGAAAGGGGGGAAAAACAACCTGTGACTGTGTGCTCAGGCAGACAAAGCAAGGTTTCAAGAGATACCATGTGTTTGTCCTATGTACATTTGTTATTTCCCCTTAAGACGTTGTGTATAATGAATAGGAGGTACTGAAATCAATAAACATCCAATGACTACCCTTTAAAAAGGCAGTGAAGATATACTGACTATAAAACAAGGTTATGAGGAAAAAATGAGATGCAAGACTCTTGGAACTGCTGTGTCATAGCTTCCATAAATAGGTGGAGATTGTCCGCATGCAACTATGAAATGCTTCTTTTCCAGTCCTTTCTCACAGCCATGGGGCTCAGTTCCTCTATGAGATACAAATGCAAAAATTTAAGCAGCCAAGAGAATAGAATAAATTCATCACAATCTACCAAACTACAAAAATGTTTCTTTTTCTGATTGTGCATAAGCCATTTTTTTTAAACAGACTTTACACAGACAGTTTCCCCTGCAGCAATGGAAATGCTGGTATTGAAGTTTCAGGTTGGAGTATGCCAACCTCCATATTTGTTCTTGCTTTAAGGCAATATGGGACAAATTTCTTGATAGATAGCTAGTGAATTTATAGCTGATGAGAATGATGAGTTTCCTGGCAGTGAGCAACCTATTGAAGAAGATGGGAGGATTTTAATGTCAAAGGCTAAGGGGTTCACAATATTGCTTTTTCAACTTGGACCATACATCCTTCATCACATACAGCTCAGGACTTATTGTGAAATACTAAAGGCCTTTTTTTTTCCCCCCTTAATGCCTTGCCACAATTTGTAATATCACATTATTCATGGATTATAGTTTAAGGAAGCACACATAAGAGTAAGGTTCATTTTGTCCGTGAACTATTCAAGGCTTTCAGTGGATAAAACTTGACAGTTTCAAAAGTCACAAAAAATACAGTACTTGGCCTTTTTTCACAGAAGCTGACAGGTTCTGTGAAAATTCCCAGTTCTTTCAGTGGTAAAGAATTTATGTCAGACAGCATAATTTTCAGGATTTTTTTGCATACATATGTAAGTTTAAAAATGTCTCTGCTTAAATGTTTATTTGGTTCTCTTAATTGGCATGGCTGTATTGCCATTTCCTTTACAAAGTTTTTATTATTTTAAAGTTATAAAAGGTATAAGTAGAATTGATGTCATGTTTCCAATACAGCAAGCACTGTTACTCTTACAGTGGGGTTTTTTTTGTTGTTTTGGTTTGTGGTTTTTGTGTTTTATATTTTTTGGTTTTAACAGCATTTAGGTAAACTCATATCCATTGCTATCAATAAGACACAAGATACCCCATAAAGATTAGATGAGTCCCCATACCAAAGATTGCCAATAACTGGAACCAGTGCTTAAAGCTTCTCTAATTCATTATTAAAATATATTCTGCAATATTGGATTATCCCAGAACAGGCTGAGTTTTATGAATCAATTACTCATTAAAATTGCCATGCTTAACATGGATGGGAACAAGTTACAGCATCTTAAGTTTCCATTGACTCTGAGTCTACACCACCAATGGGAATCAATTTAATATGAGCAGGCTAGTTCACACTAGTTCAATACTCCATAAACATCTGTACCCCTCTTCATTAGATATGTTGGGAATGGTGAAGCAAACCATAGCTGTAGAGAGATCATTAGCATTGTACCCCAACTCTTTTGGATGCCTGCAGCATTACAGGTGCATGTCTTGTCTCTATTTAGACCGTTATTATGGACTTGCCCACACCAAACTAGTTACCCATATACCTATAGCAGTTCAGGTTGCCATTTTCAAAATAACACTTGTACTTGTCCTCCGTACCTGTTTGGCTCCTTCCCTCATGTACTGTGGCACCAAGGAGTTGGGATAAGTCTCTCGCCCAGCACTTTAAACCTTTTTCCTCCTGTGAAAGCTTCTGGATCACTACCTGTCATTGCTGATCTGTAAAGCAATGTGCTCCTAAATGTGTTTAATTCCTGTATTCTAGTGCACATGTGGGGATAGAGCAACAATTGCAGTATTCATCATGACTTCTAAAACATATGCTTCCTTTGCAACTCCGTAATGAGATAGGTCAAAAAGACACAAAATACTCTACCTTTTTTAGATCCTTTTGTGATGTAGTATTTTATTTTAACAATAGCATTAGAAGGGAATAAGAATGCCATTTCCACATGGAAAATTCTGGTTTTCCTACTATCTAGCAACATCTAGGATTTGCAGGTATACATTTTATATTTTATGTATTTTATATTTTATTTTCACTGTCTTTTCTTCTCTTTAAAAAAGTCTCAACATCTTTTTAGCCAGATCTCTGTGACTTTTGTATCCCCTGCATCTGTTATATCACATCAGGTTGCCATGGCAATGCTACGAAAATATTTTAGAATCACAAGATGTTCATGAATCATTCTACCCAGGTTTCTGAAATAAAAGATAAAACAAGTAACTTACACAGACATCAGGGTCACTTTTATCTCTTGAGACCTTACCACAAAAGTCCTGAGATCAGTTCCCAGGACTAACGATGATGTCCATTTACAGATATATGTATATACTGTGCATGTGGATATACTAGTAGGGCTCATGCACTAATTACACTTTAGGGGGTTTCTTCCCTTCTCCCACACCAGCCCTCACTGTTAAAAAGCATAAGGTTTAACCACATACGTATCTTCAGTCACAATTCAGTTTCTGTACAGTTTCTGTACAAAAGCACAGAAAGGTCATCTCGTCTCCTCTGTTTCCCTGTCTTCAGGCATTGTCAACTGTGCTGTGCCGTGCTGCTTGCATAAGCTGCTCTTACAGCCTCCGTTGAAAGATGGAGGTTCTGCCTTACAGGTAGTCCCACTGAGAGATCTTTAGACTGTCCTTGCTGTTAAAAAAGTTTTTCCTAATGTCTCACCTGAATCTTTCTTCCCGAAATTTATTGCTATTATTTCTTGTTCTGTTCCTACCAAATGGCAAGAAGAGATTGCTCCTTTACTCTCCCCAGCACTTTTATATAGTGAAAACTATTACCATATTTTCTCAGTATCAATTCAACTCCCTGTGCAAGAAATTTTGCACATTTAGGACCTGTTTCTAGATCTTGTGTCATTCTCCTTATTCTCTTCTGGTTATTCCAACTGACACTTAGTGCCTAAAATCAGATCTAAAGCATCAGCTGGGGTGTTTTCAATACCAGTACAAGAGCAGAAAACTAACTTCATGTCTCTTACAGGGTTAACTGTTTCTATATCATAATACAGTGACTGATTTTTACCTGTTATCATGACATAGGCTCAGCTAAGGCTCCATAATAGGCTCTGGAATCTCTTTTGCAGAACCGTTGCCCATACTGGTTTTTATGTACCTTAAAATTCTTGCTAGCAAATTTATCTTGCTCTTTTGAATAGCATATTTTTTTCCAGCCCAACTCTCCCATTTGTCAAGATCAATATGAGTTCCAAGCATATCTTCCTAAGTACTGACAATCTTTACTAGTCTGCAAATTTAATAAGCCTAATCTTTATTTTGTCTGCCAGGACAATATGAAATTATGGACTAAGAACATATACTTGTTGAATCCTATTCAATGCATCCTTCTGCTTTGATAATGCTTCTTGTCTGTTCTTTTTTAAAATTAAATGAAGAAAACCTCAAAATAGCCAAAATTACGGAGAACTGCCTCAAGTGCTTAGGAATCTTGTCTCTCTGTAAGTCTGCTGGCCTCAAGTTATACTGAAAATGGGATACAATACGTCTGCATTGCACTGAAATATTTAAAGTAACTGAGGCAAATATCAGCTATCAGAACTATTTCAGAAGTGGTAGTATGGAGCTCCAAGGGAGATAGTGCGGATAGCCAGACAGCTTTTCCTGGTATCTGCACTGCCCTGATTAGACTGTTCTGGGAATCTGAGCTTTACTGTGAAGTGTAGTTGTTCAGGCTGCTAAGAAAATAAGGAGCTTTTGAAAATTTTGCTTCATGAATATAAGTCCTACAATGTCAGCAAAGTAAAATAAAATTAAATAAAGTGCAACACGGACGTTGCCAAGCTGGCTCCAGGAGAAAATTTAACACTTTCACAAGCATCTGTGTCTCAGGTGTCATGCTACAGTAGCTAATTTGTTTTGTGACCTAGTCAGCTTTTATTTCCTCTTGTCCTGGCTTGTATAAACCTATCATTTACTCACACCATGGAATGTGCATTCCCCTTCAGTGCAGTATCACACGGCAATACGAAGTTTGTGTTAACAGAATGAGAAACATGAGTTATTCCCACTGAAATTAGGACTCCCCAGAGTTACTTCTGGCAGAGCTGTGGAGTGTGTATGGCAATAGTACATACAGAGTACATCCCAGTGTGCTGCAGGTGTCTGCATTACTGTCTCTGATAAAGTGCAGCGTTCTTTCTAAACTAAGGTCAAAACCAGCACTTAAAACAGAAATGAAAATTTGTGTGAAGTCAGAAAGGAGGAAATCATAGGAGACAACAAGGAAACATCACCCATTAAGTTCCAATTCACAAATCTTTAGTGCAGTTCCTACTTCTTTTCAAGACCAGGTTTCCACTGAGGTTGACTTTGCCACTTTTCCTAACGTGTATCTTAGTCATATTGTTGTAAAGAAATCTTTTATGTAATCCAGCAGAAAAGAGTTCAGCTGAACTAATGAGCTGCTACGGAACTCTATTATTTCAGAGGAGCCTTTCCCAGCATGCTCTTTTGAAAAAGTCCTTTAAACCTGTGCTAGAGAAGTAGCTGTAGCTTCAATATGATTGTTTTACTCATAGCTATTGCAAGTAGTGCTTCTCTGCTACTCTTTTAGCTGGCACTAAAGAGTGGCACACAATTTTCTTATTGTATGTGTGTGTGTGTTGTGTTTGTATAGAACTCTCCTCATGGTGTCACTCAGGATCACATGCACATTAAAATGTTGCTGCTTTTTTATAAGGTTATTAGCCTTGCTTTCTACTTTTGTTAAAGCTGCTCTGTTGACTTTTCTTATAGACATATTGCCAATATTCATCATGTTGATCATCCACTGGAATGCCAGGAAAATTAACTATAGAGCAAAGGATATCACAGTGGATGAAAAGAAATAATTATTAGCAAATTTTTATTAATGTGTAATTTTAAACCTGAATCATGACTGCTCAAATGTATTTATTTAAACTCTAGAATGCAGCTTTATTTCTTCTTTTTTATTCAACATTCTACACTGATTTTGCAATTTTTGAACTATGTTACAGTTGGTGGTTTCTAAACAATATTTGATAGGAGCCATAATTGGAATCATAAGTTTATTAAAAGTGGCAGGGTCCATGTAGAGGAAAAAGCTGGTCAAAAGGAAAAAATCATGTTAGAGGACATCACCATCTTGTAAGATCTGTATCTCCTCACGTGTTAATTATGTTTTAACTGATTTAGAAACAATTTAAGGAAATAAAAACCTAGAAATAAAGTTTTAGTGTAGACTTTGCTTATCCCACTCCTTCATAAAGAGAAACTTCAATTTAAGCCTCCACTAGAACAATCTTTATTGATACTGGTTTTTTTCTTGTGTGTTAACATATTGAATAATCATTACAGCTGTAAAATACTGGGAAAGATAGTTGACATAAAACTCATTGTTTCTCAAAAGCTTAAGGACATAAACTTATTTTGAGAATGTATTAATAAATGTTTTAGCTGAATGCAGGTCTCCATAATAACTTATGTTATTAATTGAATGAATTATTGAATCAACATATTGCTAGGGTGTCTGATGCTAAAACTGGTTCCTATATACAATTAGGGAAATAAATCATTACTTTCTTTAACAATTTGAGTAGAAATCCTTATTTTAAGATAAGTGTAAGTTTAAAAAGACTAATTTGAAAGATCAACAGAGTTACTATAGAACATAAGAATATTTGAAATTAAATGTATTTTATCAGGAGATAGCAAGCCTTTGTATGCTCTCAGACTTGTGTTCTGAAATGTGACATTGTGTTTTAATGTGACTTTCCCTCGCATGTCTTTTGCAGTGTACACTGCAAGACACATGCAGTGCATCTGCAGACATTTATGATATATCTTCAGAGCATAATCTTCAGTTTAACAAGGAGCATTTCCAAAGCCCATCAAGTCTGTTTTGAAAACTTGCAAAGCATTTTCAGTTATTAAAAAATAACTTTTTCAAGTCCATCTTTTACATTCTCCTCTGCCTTTGCCTCAAATACATTAATTGTGTCTTTTCAGAAAGATGTAATTTAGGTCTTTGAATTGCTAAGATCATTTCAAAGTTTTTAGTTTATTTCATTTCAGTCATTTTAAATATGGAAATTTCCTAAAATAAAAAAAATAATCCTTAAAAGACATTATTGTAATCCAAGTGGCCTTCTAGTAAAATCTTTCTGGTCTTCCATGAAATCAGACATCATTATCATTTGTTGATGTCTTGTCTTTCGAAGAATGTTGTTTGCAAAATTGCCTTAGGAGGAATAAAAAGGGGAATAAAATCATTAATAAGATGGTGACAAAGAAGCAGAAAAAAAATACATACCACGTTACTTACTGCAGAAATGTTGCTAGACTCAAGAGACACAAATTACAGACTATGTGTTCCTATTGATATATATTTAGAAAACAAGGGAGAATAAATATAAGGTTCTGCATGTGCAGCTTTTGCAAAACACTATTTTTTCTTTTTTTTTTTTTTTTTTTTTTTTTTTTTTAAATAGTGGATGAGAGGAAAGATATGAAAAAGAGCTTTACTAAATTGTGTAAACCTAGAAGATAAAAATCTAAAATTAAGCAACCTAATGATTCTATCTTAAAAATGTAGCGTTTTCTCATTTAAAATGTTCACTATAAAAATTTTTCAGTTAAAGAAACAGCTTTTGATACATATGTAAAAGCTGGGCTTTAAACAAAACTAAGTATGACAGGAAATACATAAAATGATTTGGAATTTTGGTCAACACACATCATCCTCTTACCCAAGAAAAATACTTAAACTAATTATGAGTATATGCAAAACAGATTATAAATTCCAGAAAATTATCAGTTAGACTGCTTATAGCTTCCAGAAGCGTGCAGTCTCTCCAGAGCTTTCACCTTCTTAAAGAGAAGTATCAGAAATGACATGATCAATATGACAGAACTCAAAATTTATTTATTCTCTGTTCTACAAGGACTACAACTAGTTACCTTTTCATTGAACTTCCTAAAAGATGTCTGCTGCTCAAAATGTTTTTAGTATTCCTAACGAAAAAAGGGATATGAGAAAATATTGGTAGATTCAGCAGGTTTTACGCAAGTATGTTCTTACACAAATCGTGTCTTTTGAAAGAAGAAAAATAGAGGAAATTTAGGATTTCCTATAACCTCCAAAGATAATGTGCCTGCTTCACTTCACCTATTTTAATTTTCTTTCACCAAATAAGATGAATTGTGTTTTTCTTTGCAGGACTGAGCAGGTAGAAAGGAAGTCCCACATTTCAGAAAGGCCAATCTAAAATATCTAGATTAAAGGTTATTGTTTCTATCGTACATGCAAATATTGTGTGTATGTATGTATATGGTGTGTGTATGTATATATATTAAATATATAGATTCATACTTTTAAACTTATTTTTATCTATATTGTTTTTTGATGCTGAAACTATTTGTGCCTAGGCACAGCAATATATGCATACATTTGTAAATCTATAAATGTAAAAATGGAGTATATTTGTGCTTTGTATCATAAGAACGATCTCACTTGCATCATAACATTTATCTCTGTCATTTACTCTATTATTTGTGTTCTTTGTCATAACTACAGTACTTATTCTGCTACCATATAAAATTCTCTCTACTGCCATTCAGCATGAAGCTCGTTTTGCATACAAAATAAATAATGATATCTTATTACCAAACAGCTAAAATTAGTAACAGATATCTCTACAAGTCATCCAGCTCTCTTGGTTCATTCTTTTTCTTGTCCAGCTACAATTAAGAATATAAAGGCAATTACTAAAAAATTCCTTAATTCTACTAACAATATCATGTCTTTATTAACCACAGAAAGTCAAAACACAGATATCTCTGAAATATGTCTGTAGAGATATCCCAATACCTGGAGACTTCAGTATTTTCTGTGTTCTTTCCATACATCAGGTGTCTATGCTTATGCTCCAGTATATCCAGCAGAGTTGAGTCATCAACAAAATCTGTGATTCATGATGCTGGCAAAGAACTGAAACGATTCTGACCTGTCTTCAGGTTAAATGAGCTTCTTTGCCCAAGTTTTAATAGCTAGATAGGAACACACAGGCAGAAACTGCAAGAGTAGTGTTCTTAACTCTGAAGACAGTTAAGAGAGACCTCAGCTTTTCCAACAGTTTTGTTTCTCCAGGTGGAATGTCTGGTTTGTTTTTTGTTTTCCGTGTTTTTCCAATATGCTTGGTTATGTTTAGTTCCCTTATACAAACCTTTAAGGCATTTGTGTACATATACGTGTGTGTAAGAGAGGGGAAAAGGGGATGGAAAGGGTTAGGACTGAAGGTAAGAAATTATATAATCCTCCGGGGCGGGGGGGCGAAGAGCAAATTGAGATTTCATGGACTTTTGAGTGCTAAATAGCAAGCAGTGCTGTTTTGGTGGGATTTTATAATTTGTAAATTAGTTTTGTGGTTAGTATTATGCATAACATGCATTTGTTTTATAAGTTTTACCTTAGTGGTTTCATCCATAGAAATTTTCATTATTAAGTCTAGCTTCTGTTTTTCCATGTGTTGCTTCATCTGCTACTCAGCCAGCAGTACAGGCATCATAATTTCTCAGCCCTAGGTATGCTTGTATCTGAAATGTCTTTCTTGCTTTTCTAATCCTTCGTGAATTTAATTTACCGCCCTTTAGAATGTCATCCAAATGGTATCTATTTAGTCAGCCTAAGGTAAATTTCTTGTTATTTAATAGGTAAATTTGGGATCTCTGCTATTTGCCATGTTATAGGCTTTTTTTTTTCCATTCTGTAAACTTTGATTTCTACTGTTAAAATTTATTAATATGTCACAAACCTGAAAGCTAATGGAAAAAGTGAAAAAATACCTTATGCTGTGGTCCAAATATTGCTGCATGCATGTATACGAAGAAAAATTATACTACTCTTTTTTAAATTTTACATACAAAAAACACATAGAACCTCAACTGAAATATTGTGCTGGGGCAGGCCCAAGAAAAGAGGCAAAAACATGAGATGTGAAAACTCTAACAGGCAGGTTAGGTCAAAGAGGCTGAGCTCTGCCTGCTAGGCAGTTTTATTAGCACTCCTGACAACAACAGAAACAATAGCCATCAATGACTTAGTATTTACAGAACATTATCTCCTTGAAGGGATATAAGCATAACCCTGATATATTTGGCCAAGTATTTAGCTAAAATTGTCAAGAGCAGCTGTAGACGTCTTCAATTTCAGTGATTGGTAGTCTTTAAATGCATTGCTATTTTGTCTCTTCGGTGGAAATTGTTTGTTTTTTTCAGTTCCCCAGAGCTACTGGAGCTGATGTTTTGAAAATCGGGCCAATTTTGTATTACCCCACCTGCATGAAAACTTATGCTGAAGTACTAAATTCTGATAATGCCATAACCCCAACATATTTAATGTTACTTTTCGTATTTGGTCCATTTTGTTGGATAAAGAGATCTTGTATTGTACTTCAGTATTGTTGCATATCAGCTAAAACTGACCTGTATTTGCAGTGGTTTATTTGATTTGTTCCTTGACTTAAAAGTTTCTCTTGATTCAGTAATCTCACGTATTTTAATTAGACCCCATATAACGTTTTCATATATTCTGACATAGCAAGGGATAGTTATAGTTACATCATTTCATGTTTGCTTGTGTAACATGGCTTCAATAATTTATTCATATATCCCTGAATTCAGGTAACACAGAAATGAGTTTGACCCACTAGGTATCTTCCAAAAAACTACTGAATATTTAAGTGAAAACAAACAGAAATGGAAAAATCCATCTCTTGATGTTTTATTCTTATAATAAATTACTCTTGATGGAAAAAGTATGCACTTTATTTCTAACTTACAGCTTGTTTTAAACTTCTACCCACATTGCTCTGATTTTAACTTTTTATTTAAATTCTCTGGGGGTTTTTTATGTGAAGCATTGTGACCCTGGAAACCACAGTTATAGTTACCTTGGAGGGAAAAAAAAAAAAAGGAAGTGCATGAGCATACTATGGAAAACATAACAGTTAATTGGTCCTAGATTTTAAGGGGAGGGGGGATTGTTATGTCCGGAAGCATTTGTATTTATTCTATTTTTATTCTATGACGTATTGTGGAAAAGGAAATTCAAAAACTCAAAAACAATTTAAAGAAATTCAGGACCTTTTTTGTAAAAATATTTGGATTTTGCTAATCTGCTTTATGTGGAGATACACTTCCATTGATTTTCTTTATTTCTGCACGATATTGTGAAGAATAATTAACTGAAGAAGGTGTTACTTCTGGTTCTGACTCTCTCCTTTTTGAATGCAGAGATGTAACTGATAGAAGAAGCTTTAATGTTTACTATTTAATCATTGAGGGCGCTCACAAACCATGTGCTGGA
>NW_009204849.1:0-979 GCF_000690835.1 Fulmarus glacialis
CCCGCCGCTCCGCCCACCCTGACGAGGCATCACTGTTCGACCTCCTTTTTTTCTTGTGGCTGAGCGTTGATCTCTGGGCAGTATTCCTGAATAGCTGTTTAACCCTAAACAAGGTCTGAACCTCATTCAGGAGACATCAACCAGGACATCTGTGTAGATTTGTGATGTGTAACATCACTCTACCACAGTGCTACTATGATTCTAAATATGCGTGACACCGAGCATTACCATAGGTTTCAAGCACTGGCATTAGTCAAGTGTACAAGTCTGTATTGTCCAACCCTGCTTTGACTCCAGACCTGCCTCCATCCCTTCCCCAGGGCTTCCTCTAGAGCTTTGGTGATCCAGGAATAGGGGGAGGAGGTGGAAAGGGACTCGGTCCTTTCCTTTCCTGCAGTGCTGCTTGTCTCTTACGCTAGTAGGCGAAGACTATCCATGCTGAGCTGCTGTTCCTGTGGAAAATGGAACACCAGCACTTCCATGAAGACATCAAACATGGGGAAGAAGCATCTCCTGCAGTGATGGAAGCCACCTCTAGGGAGAGAAGTCACTTTCCCCGGGTTTTCTAGGAGAAAAAGGATGGATTCTTAGAGGTAGTTTGCAAAAATCCTGCCCTGTCCTGACGTGATCGCTTGAGGGACAGATTCCAGCCTCCTACAACACAACTGCCAAAAGAAGGAGGTCAATAAGTTGGAGGTCAAACCCACGCTCACTTGAATCCCCAATAAATTTTATCCTGAAGTTTTAGTAGGTTCTTTTCAACTGTTATTACTTGTTTGTCCTGGTTTTGGCTGGGATAGAGTTAACTTTCTTCCTAGTGCTGTATTTTGGATTTAGTATGAGAAGAATGTTGATCATGCACTGATGTTTTCAGTTGTTGCCAAGTACCCTGCTAGTCAAGGACATTCAGCTTAAAAAAAACAACAACAACAACAAAAAAAACCCAGGTGCTGGGGGGGAAGCAAAGCCAGGACAGCTG
>NW_009204850.1:0-8024 GCF_000690835.1 Fulmarus glacialis
GTGATGCAAATGAAAAACAATTGCTCACCGTCAACCGACCGATGCCCAGCCAGTCCTGGAACAGTGGCCCCTCTGCCAGTTTTCCCCTAGTTTATATGCTGAGCATGACGTCATATAGTATGGAATATCCCTTTGGCCAGTTTGGGTCAGCTGTCCCAGCTGTGCCCCCTCCCAGCTCCTTGTGCACTCCCAGCCTTCTCAGTCGGTAGAGCATGAGAAGCTGAAAAGGCCTTGACTCTGTGTAAGAACTTCTCGGCCATAACGAAAACATCCCTGTGTTATCAACATTATTTTCAGCACAAATCCAGAACATAACCCCATGCTAGCTACTATGAACAAAACTAACTCTATCCCAGCCAAAACCAGCACATTCACATAAGCTTGAAGATCAGCCAGAGCTGAAGAGTTTTGACAAAAACCCAGAACATCTTATCTTCTCTGTTGAATAGTCTTTCTCACTTTTTTTTTTTTATTAACATGTTCATTTTCATTATCTGTCACTGAATTTATAACCCACTATTTGGTTTCCTTTCCAGTAAGGCAGATGAGTTAGGTTTTTTCCACAATAGAAACACAGATTTACATGATTATGAAGCTAGAGGTGGTTATTCACATGGTACAGAAGATGAGCTATTTTCATACAAGAAGTATTCCTGAACTGTTGTTCCAAAATAGATATCTGATCCATTAACTATGATAAACTGACGTAAATCAATCTGGCTAACTTCTGTTACTCTGTCTATTTACATGCACCTCCAGCTGGCACGCAAATTTTCTTCAACAACCTTACCGTTCTTTACGTGAAAATTACAAGAAGCAAACATTGTAACTTTTCAAGCATCCTCATGGAGAAGCGTACTGATAATCCCATGGGGGCGGGGGGAAAGAGAAACCTCTCTTTGCAAAGAAAGGATTTGAAGATCAGATTACACAATAATAAAAAGGAAGTATTTTTGATCACCAAATAACCATCATTTCCTGCTCCTGCATGCTCAGGATGATCAAGAGTCAGTAACTTGGACTGACACAAGAAAAACAATTATCAAATTTTTTCACAGTTTTTTGAACAGATACAAATCCCTCAAGATATAAATCAATGGAAAGTAGCATATGTCCTCTGTATTCTTGGGTACAACTTCTTCCTTCAAACTCTCATACAAAATCTGAAGTTCTATATTCCCTGTATCCTCTTGACTGAAGAAAAGACATTAGACAAAAGCATTTAGCCTCCTTCTCAGCTCTTTATCACTAAAACCTATCACAAACCGGGGCCAGTACTACTGATCTCCTGTGAATGTTACTAGGTCTGTCCTGTGAGCAAAGCAGGTAGAACTAGGCACACTGTCTGTAATGACTCTTCCCTCCTCCAGAGAACTTGGGAGAACTCCAACTGGGTTCATGCTCAAGAAGTTATACCCACAGGATATAACTGCTAAGTGAGAGGTTCCTCAGTGTTTATATGAGCATTTAAATAAACTGTTGACCTCTTTCAAGGTTGTTGCAATGTCATAGCAGTTGCTACTCTGTTTACATGCATGCTAAGACTCTACCCTATTGAAGTAAGTCTCTTGTAGTATAGCAAGATTTACTTTTTGTGAAGGAAGGAAAGACTCCCTTTTCAAGGGCCAAATTATTTTTGTCACTTAAAAGTAATACAGAAGCACTGGTTCTGTTGACAGGAAAAAGTTATCCTGTGGAAAAAAACCATGGCATTAATATGAGTCAGAATTACAAAGCTACATTTCTGCAACATCCTAACAAGCTTCCTTGCAGTAATTTCCAATAATATTCTAGAACTGACCTTGCATATAAACAGAGTTTGCAAGAGGGAAAAAAATAAAAAAGATTCCAGTGTTGAAACAAGTATGTAGTCTTCTGACTGCTAACTTACAGGATTGCATATTACCATTTTAATAAGAAAAGCATATAAGTTCTTCTCCATCAGAGCAGTATCCTTAAATAAGAAATAGTTAAAAGTCAAAGTGAACTCAGCTTATGTGCCACATATAGCATTGGAAAACTGTTGAGTTTTTTTTTTTTTTTTAAATATATACACATATGTATTTATCACTACACATATATACTCACACATATATGTGCTTGTACACACCCATATACATATATGTGCACACACACATATACATACATGCTGATAGATAGGTTGATAACTTGACTTGTCTTTCTATGATTTCTCTGATAGGTCCCTCTGCATTACATCTCAAGAGCATGATGAATCCATCTTTATTGCACCTCTCTAATGGATATACATATAAATAAACTGCTTTCTAGTTCATAAACTCTACTTTTGCAGAGACTTAGCCAACTTATTTTGCCAGAAGATTATATAATGAGCCCATATTTGTACAGATGACAGTCCCAGACTTCAAATATTTATTAAGCATTGTTTTGCTTATTGTCTTTCCATGTCATGGAGCAACATAAAATATAACATTTCCACAATCCTTGGGACAACTATAATTT
Source organism: Fulmarus glacialis (assembly GCF_000690835.1). NCBI lineage: Eukaryota > Metazoa > Chordata > Aves > Procellariiformes > Procellariidae > Fulmarus > Fulmarus glacialis. The sequence goes on from NW_009204850.1 coordinate 2,482, forward strand.
TCTCCAACAGTAATCTGGATGCTAAGTCCCCAGTTCTCCAAGACAGATATAAAAGTAAGGGTACTTAAACATTTAAGTTCCAGAATGGGATATCTAATGCTATAGAAAACAATCTAGCATTAGTACTATTCAAGAAGTGCAGGGAAACTTGATTAAAAATTGATTTCTATTAAAAATTCTCATTAAAATACCTGATTTTCATTTCATTCAAACTTTCTGCAGAAATACATTACCTTTGATTTGTTCTCATAATTCATTTAGAAAAATAAACCCCCAACCATCTTGAAAGCAAGCAATTATTCTTTTTTCATTGACATTCTGGAAACCTTTTTTAATGAATTTCTATTTTCAGATACTCAGGATTCCTTCCCCCTTTTCACTGATTTTCGTCTTCTTTCTTCCTTCTTCATTATAAACACCCTGAAAATCATTTTACATTACAGACAACTATCCTACCTTTTCAAAAACTCTTAAAAATTGGTCATAAGCTATTTTTAAATTTCTCTAAACCAAACTAATTCCTCTTTAGTAGAACCTTAAGAATGAAAGGAACTGGAATGAACAGAAGTTAGCCTGAACTATCAAGCCCAGATTTCAAACTAGATTTCAACATCCTAAAAGTTCACCTGTGTTAACAGCTGATTCTTTGAATGCAGTCATTTTTTAAAAAGTCAGTTTGTAAAATTTTTATTTTAACTAGTTCTTACAAAGTTCAGGCGTATCTGAATCAGAGAATTCAGATGTCAAATATACTAATCTCTTTTTTATTATGTACAGTAGTAAGATATACCAGCCTCTCCTGTTCATTGCGTAACAGGATGTTATGGAACATCACATTGTAGTGTGAATTTACAAGACACTCTGAGTTTACCCTGGATATTTACATAAGGAGACAGAGTAAAGTGACAAAGAACTTATAAATTCATACTCTGTTGTGCATTAATTATCCCATTTAAGCAAGCCCTAGCAGTGGTTTCACAGAGACTAACATCCCAAGTGTAGCGAACCAATTTACGCTTATTCCACAGGAATGTTCTTTGTGAGAAACTCATATGGCATAGTGAGCTCTAAATTCAAATTTTACCTTATTGGGTACTACATTCTTCACACAAACAAACCTTCTGTTTAACTAAAAGTTCCACTTTCAAATCCTCCCAAGAAATGTGACTCTGCAATTCTGCTTTATACTATGAAAAATTTTCATACTTAAAATTATTTTTGTTTATTTAAAAACTAATTTTCAAAAGAGGTGAAAAAAGACTTAAAGAAGAACTATTACCATACTGTTTCCAATCCACATTAGGAGGCAAATTCATCCACAGAATGAAGTTATTGAGTTCATTTAAGTAGGACGGCAGTGAATGGAAATATTTTTGGTTGTACCACACCTGGAAGACAGAATGGAAATTGTGAATCAAAAATGAATTGAAACTGAATGTTGATCTGAAATCTCCCGTACCTTGAAGAATTGCATAAAGATACCTAATTCCCCTGCTATGACACCTATTTATAGAAGGAGGTGAGCTAGGCAGAACAGAATCAGTTAATTTGTACAGGTCTTTCAACAGAGTGCAGCAGGTTTTTTTCTACTGTTGGAGCTGTACACCTATGTTAATTATTAAATTGAGATTCTTTGATTTAATGGAACATTATGTTTCTTCCTTTACACACATTTTGTTGAACAAATAGAGAAAAACAATGCAAAAATAACATTTGTCAATTTAATTGAAAATACAAAAAGATGAGTTAAACTAGTGTTACAAGTGGAGAACATCATTGGAATTCCAAAAAGACTTATCTAAATAACACCTGCAAGTGACACACAGCATAAAACGTCTAGGAACAGAATATTCTAGAAAGTGGGGAAGGAAAGAATCAATGAGGCGCTGTTTAGAAGGTGAGTATGAAACTATTCCAAAAAGGACAAAGCTGTGTCTCCACCTTCAATAAGCAATTATCAGTAGTTTGTTAAGCATGGAGGAAATTAATACAAACTTTAAGGCAGAGAAGGCAAGCCAGTCTCTCTGAGGGACACAGGGGAGCAATTCTGGTGTAACATATATTTTATCCTCAAATCATGCAGAATCACACTGACTTGATAAATATACTCAAAATTCAACCTTCCATGTGCTAGAATCATTGCTGAGAGCCTGTTATATCCCAAAACTGAATATACTGAGGTTTGAGTTTTGCTTTGCCTTTGGAAATCAATTCCATTTCTATGGCTCATTACTGTTAATCATAGTGCCTTTGAACCCACATTATCCATACTGAAAACTAGGTCAAATTGTTATATATGTTTGTTTTCAGTTTTAGTGACATGTTTAAAATCATCTTTGATTACTATCCATTCCTCACTCCACAGCAACCTTTCATCTCCCCTTTTTGTTTATACAGTTGAAAAACTCTTAACCTTTCCATATTTGATATCAGCTATTTGCTAATCTGCATTCTGTACATCTCAGGTTGATGCTGGGAAATTCTCACTTTGTGTCTGGATTCTGAATCATACTGCAAAATGCACAGTTTTTAATATGGGTCTTTCTTACCTTAACACCCTTCTTCTAGGATTTCAGTTTTCTTAGATCTTTTCTAAAATTACCGTCTATACAGTTACATCTTGGAAACTTCCCTAAAGATTCTTTTCTCATCTCTGTGATGCTGTTCTCATCTAGTGCTCTTCCATATATATGTGCCTTTTCTTCATACTGATGTAAACTTCGAGATTTTTTTTTTTTTTACTTGCAAATAATTGTGTTTTTTTCTTTCTTGTAGTATCCAGCTACAATCCTTACTTGGACACTAGTTCCAGACTTTTTTTCCTGCCACTTTCTTCTCTATGTTTCCCAGTGCAGGTTGTCTAATCTTCAGTTCTATTTCCGTCTCTTAATAATTTTCCTGACTACCTACTTGTTTGGATCTCCACATTGTACTCTGTTGTAAGGCAAGGTTTACAACACTCTAATTGTCCATTTAATTTCCTCCCATCTATCCTATACCATGCTTTCAAACACCACTCTGAGCTCCATTGTCATTTCTCCTATGCCTCTCACCTTTGAATCTTTGCCATAAGCTCTGTTAGTCATTATTTAAAAAATCAGCAGCTCGCTGATTAGCTTTCTTGCTTGCATTAGCTTTCACATTTTCTACTCTTCTTTATGTGGTCTTCACAACAGCTTGAAATCTCAACAGCATCTTATGTCCCCACGTTTAAAGAAAAGAAAAAAAGAACAAATCCCAAGCTCTTTCTGCATTTGCAAACTAATCTGCAACTCCTTTGTTCTCCTCCAGTTCAAGTCCCACAAATTACTACACAAACTAGATCTCCCATTCTTTAATCAACAAGAGAGTTCTTCAAAGAAATGAAGTGAAACAGAACCTAAGCGACCTGAGGAAAACTGCAAATCTTTGCACTGCTGGATCTCCTGTGCAAATAAGAAGCAGAGCAAAGAAACATAAACAAGATCAACAGTAGTCAATCTTTTTCACACCCCCACACATCCATTTCTTATTCCATCTTTTTAAAAAAGATTTGTGCCGAATATGAAGTTATACATACATAATGAAACTCTACTGCAATTGTGTTCATTGTACTGAAAAAAAAAGGCAATTAAGAAAACAATAAAACAAAATTCTGATGACACATCCTCATTTAATTGAAGCAGGGGAAAGGTCTCAAGTGTTCACAGAACACCTTAGAAATATAATAATGTGACCAATATTCAAATGAAAATACAAAAAACGCAATAGAGCATTGTGCGTAACAATACATTTTAATATCCCACACATTAATTAGAATTCCTCCTTCAAGCTACATTATGTAACTGAATCAAACCACCAGGAAATAACCAAATTGAAGCTGGATATTTAATTGCTTATAATCTGGCAAAAGAGGCATTTGAGGTTGTTCACTTCATCAGAAGATACATTTAAGGTCTTTTTTCTAAAGTCTTGTGGCTTATTCTAAATTGATTGCAAAGGTAAAATATAAAAAAAGAAAAATATTACTTCCAGCTGAAATATCTTTCATATTTCTTGTGTGACACACAGGTAATTATTTACAGAGAGCAGAAAAGAGATGAGCAATGGAAAAACATACAGATTAAGATGATTAATTTTTATTTTCATTATTTTATCTTCTTATCCATGATTGATAAAATTCCTTCTCAAGGAGAAACATGGCCCCTCACCACATTAGATGTAAGTTCTGTAAAGACGTGTTTTCCATTATTCCATACCACTTTTACCTGCCGTCAGTATTCCAGAATAATGATAGACTGACATTTTCACTAACCTACGGCCCATCAAGAAAAAAGGGTGAGGAGGCCAGAGAAATCCTTAAGCATTGCTGGACCAGATTCATGATGGGGAGGCAGAGAGAAGGGGTATTAGGCTGGAGAGGTGTAACTTTCTCTGGACACTTATGGTATTACTGTACAGTAAAGCGTCAAATCCCAGCCTTTGATATTGGAAAAATGCACACTTCAGAATGCCACATAAACAGTACAAATTGCCTTTCAGGACTATTGAAAATTACCACATGTTCTTCCTATATTTAATTATTTTATAAACAACAGCAACCATGAAATCATTATGGAATGCTTTTTTACCACATTATCAAAGGAAACCAAAGAATATACAGTCATGAAAACACAAAAAATTTGAGGAGGAGTTGTGCTTTTGCCACGTAGCAGTGATCATCAATGAATGTCAATAATCAATGGTTTTAATCAGCCACATTTGTCATGTGGTAGATACATTCTCCCTCGTGCATGAACACATACACATTCTCTGTGTGCATACTTATACTATGTATGTGGTATATACAACATGGTATGATTAGGTAAAGTAAAATAGGTATTGAACATGTATTTTTAATTTGGACTAGAAAATTTTTTGGCTTTTTGAGTGGACGAGACTAACGTATAAAGATTCAGAAATTTTCTAAAATGAAATGAATCATACAGTAAGCCTCTTCAAATGCAAATTTCTCATTTACTTTCATAAAAAGCTATGTAAATGGTACATTCACTGTCTCATGAACAAGCCTGAAAGGTCAAAGTAAAAGTCTGGTCATTAATTACTGAAAGGTTAATGCAATAATTTGACATTGCATCAGTTGAAAGCCACTTCCAGGAGGTATTTTAGATAACGCAGTGCCCTTTATAAATCTACTCCACTATTTTCTTTGGGTCTGAAATATGAAGCTTACTCACTAACAGTATAACTATAATTTATCCCTGTGCTGATGGCAGATGGAGCTCTATGCCAAAGACATTTAAGAAAAAAAGACCCAGACAAAATTCACAGTGCAGGCATGTCAAAACAAGAGTCTAAAATGATTAAAGATACATAGGACAAAAACAGCAGTCAGAAAAACACATCTTATTGCAAACCTCTAAGACTTCAAGTTCTTAATGAAGGTCTGATGGAACTGGAGTTCAAAGCTATAAGAAATCTGGGGGTAGAAGGGAGATCACAAATGATCAAAATGAAAAAATATATATCAGGTAGGGTATTGTCATGGTTTAACCTGGCAGGCA
>NW_009204851.1:0-27700 GCF_000690835.1 Fulmarus glacialis
AAAAATACCGACACAACAACAAAGCAGTCTTCCAATTCCTGTGTTTTTGGGTTATAGCATGACATCTTTAGTATTTATTTGCCTAAGAGCTTGCCTTTTTTTAACAGATGTATACTCCTTTCATTGGTGTTTATTTAAAATCCTGCCAATATATCTGAAATCAGCACATACTGAATGTTGATGCACCACCTTGCCTAATTGACTTAGCTGGAAAATAAACAGTGAAAGGCTAATTTAGGAACAAACTGGTTGATACAGCTACTCATTCCCTACCTTTATCTATGTACCACACAAGCAGACAAGTACTAGTGCCCGATAGCACGGACACAAGGTTGCTACACTTGTTTTCTGCAGTCTTTAGCATTTTAGGGACAAACTTGGTATTGGTGTCACTGTCATTCTTTGAATCAGAAGAATAACATTTTTATCTCTCCTGCCCTAAAACCTTCATAACATCCGTAAGATGCCATCAGAACCGTGAGAGCTTATTAAAAGTTATTTTTTTAAAAACAATAGGTTCCTGAATATTCACAGTAAATAAGGATTATAAGGCTATTCACGCAATGTGAATAATTTGCTGCTAATAATATTGACACTCAATCTGTCTCCAAAATGTCTCTGTTAGCAGGAAACAATCACGCTGGGAGGTGTTAGGAAGATTTTGCTGTGGAGTGGCAGAATGAAGCACTTAAAAACTGATTTGAAAATGTATTTGAAGTTTGAAAAAATTATTTTTCTGCCTTTTTAATATGAAATATTAGAAATGAAATGCTAATGTATTATTACAGAGAAAAAAATGTTTTCTGCTAGTTTTGCTGTTTTTTTTTTAAACAAAAATATGGGTTTGCTTACCAAAAGAGACCCAACTTGGAACATATTGGCAAAAAAGGCAGAGAAATAAAGCGCTCCCACAAAAAAAAAAAGTAAATTTTTGACCATGCAGTGGTACTGATCACTGAATTGGGACCTGAAGAAGCTGGATGCAGTTTGTTAGGAAGAATTAAGGAGACAGGGCTTTAGCGGAAACGTATAAAGGGGTCTTAATGAAATTGATATTTCAGTTTCATGCAGGATATGCTCTTTTCACACAAATCTTAGTTTTGACGTGATCTTTTGGTCAACTTTTCACCAAATAAAATGATTATTCCTGGGAAAACATTTAGCAGATGAAAATTACCATTTTCATTTGAGTTGGGTTAGGAACTGATACATCTTTTTGAATGAATACTTCGGGGGTTTTGCATTAAAGATTTTCTATCACATATTTCAGAAGTTAATATTTATTTTTGTTAATTTAGCACAAAGGTTACTTCTCTGAAGCTGTTTTTGAGCTCTTATCCATCATACCAGGGTATTAAATGACTACAGATTTTTGCCATTGATATAAAAGTGTCTTAGTGTATTTATGCTACACATGTCCTTTATTAGAATAGGATTTTTATACCATATCATTAAAAAAGAATATAAAAATAATACAATGACAAAATATGGATTTTTCATATGTCTTTGGTCAGGAGGAATTTTTAACATTAAAATAGTAAATCAAAAATAGAATGCAGTAAAGAAGAGCCATTGGATTGAAGTTGATAGGAAAGAACTTGATTGTGTTAGAATATTTAGCGTATTTAAACAAAAAAACGTTTTCTGTGTGTTATTGGTTATGGCTCAGATTCTTTTGCAATAATTTTCTTCTGCTTTTATTTTTTATTAACTTTCCCTGATAAAAATTTTCATTTTTGAACTAGTCATTAGGTGTACAGACAATTTAGTTTTGGGATTTTTTTAATAATTCTCCAGTTTGGCATATTCTGTATTTGCTTACTATCCACTTGCTCACAGATAGAATTCCTGCTATACTCTTACTAGAGTGAATTAGGAGATTTTTAATAGTTGCTCATGTTAGATACTCTGAGAAAACACGCGTTGTCAGACAAAATAAAATCCGTGTCCTAGAGTATCATTTCTAAGTCATACTGATACTAGCTACTCAAACAGTTAGACTTATTGTATGCATTATATACATGTTAAATAAAAAGGGAAGAATCAGAGGAAAAGGAAGAATTTTGTACTGCCAGTATCAGTTTTCTAGAGCTAAGAATTGAGACAGAACAGTCAAGGCTCAGAAAGCTTTCTTAACTGTAAGCTAAAAGGCAGGAAACTCTTGTGTTGAGCTAACAAGAGGAATAGAAAGCTTTGCTGAACAGAATGACGCTCCTGAATAGCTTAAATTTACGATCATCACGTGAGTAAATCTCCCATTAATTCTGAGCTGAAATGGTTCAGAGCTGGTGGCTTCAGAGCCAGCTCCTCCTCTGAATGGTGGCTCTGAAGATACACCTGTGGTTGAAACTTGCTTTGAACACATGGGCGTGTTGCAGCCAGATAGGAGAAAATTGGATCCCATCAGGAAATGACCGGTGCAAGAGGAGGTTATGAGTTTATTAACCTGATGAATAAAAGACGAAAATATTTGGTGTAAAACCTGTCAGAGATTACATTTGTAAAACTTCTAATTCAGCTATTTCCTCTTCTAGCTGTCAAAATATGTCTGGAATAAGTTAATACAACATTACACGTTTCAGAAGCTTTTGCTCTAACCTGAAGTTCAATAATTTTTTCTAGCAGGTTTTTTCCTTCCACCAACTTGTCTTATCAACAGCCTACCTTTTTGTCTGCAGGCTGGCTTCTCCACTGTTTATTTCCATAGCTATAATCTTTGCTCTGTGTTTTCAAAAAGCTTTCAAAATACTTAAAACCAATTCTTAAAACAATAGCAACTTGATGGGGTGAATTACTGATGGATTTAAGGAATGAGTTTCACTCATAGACTGGAGTCTCGCTGGCATCTCTGCAGCCTGTCTCCACTGTTTAACAGCATTTCTGGAGAAGGTTAGAGAGAGAATTGTGGTCCTGATAGAAATTTCAACTGAAGGAGGCAATAGATAGAAAAGTAGAGCGAAGGAGCACCAGGGAACAGTTGCCCCCCATCTTTGTCACCCTCACATGAGTCAAATGACAACATTTTACTATGAAAATTGAAGATATTGGACAACCTTTGCCTGCAGAATTTTCATCACTGAGGAAGAAAAAAAAAAAGTTGGAGAAGATTTTTTATATAAAACCAAGCACACCATATTAAATGGTTCTGTAGTCTCTCCCTTTCTCTCACTAACTCTTTGCCCTCTAGACGAAGAAGGATTTATCTCATACATTTCAAAAAAGTCACCTCTCTGTAACCTACAGTTCATTCAATCAAGGCTTAGCGTAAATAATCAGTATGGAAAACACCAATCGGCTTTGAAGAGCCCCTGGATTTAGGAGGAATACACTGCTCATGTCTGTGGAACTCCTCTGGGAAGCAAAGAAAGGAAAATGTGTCTTGATTTACACTGCCCTATTTCTCAGATCTGCCAGCCTCTCTGCTCTGTCCACTTCACTACCGTCAGATGCTGTGAGACAAGCATATGGTGTTTACTTCCCTGACTGACATCTCTCTGGTTTTCCTCACTCCTCGAGAGAATCCTCTCTTGCCAAGTCAATTTGCAAGGGCTTGGATGTAGCCATGGCCCTCTGGTCGGGATCCAAACCATTCCTCATTTTCCCTTGGCAAATGTCAGTAGAGGACAATCTTCCTCCTCCCTACAAAATCGGTGTTTCACGGAGGGAAACTCAAATCCAAAGGACGACCTGACCCTGCGTGTCCTTCTGTACATCATTCATTGGGGGCCGTATGAAGATGCCACCTGGAGACTGCAGCAGCTCCCCGGGCCGCCCCTGAGAGTGTGGAGCCGGGGTGCTGGAGGGGAGCGGAGCAGCCTGGGTCCCAGGTGAGGGACCGCTAGGAAAGCCTTGCCAAAGGGCTGGGGACAGCCGCTGGCACTGCTGCTGCAGCTGATGAAGACTGAAATGAAGAAGATGTGCCAAGCAAAGGATTTGCATTTGCTGCAGGTTGTGAAGCTTAAATGGAGCTTGGCTTGGGAGTGGTTTTAATATTCCAGGGAGTCCCCCTATTCTCTTAGAGACACAAGCTGGACATGTTTTGGGATGAAAATGAAAAAAAAAACAACTCCAGCCTCTTTTAAGATCGACTTCTTGTGCTTTATTCCTTTTCTTTACCTCCTTCTATCTCCTCCCTCCCTACCTCCCTCCAACACTTTGATCTGGTGGCAATGGCATCTTTATCACTCTTATCAGGTCCCATGTTCTTGGCTGTCCTTTTGAAGTGTGATTTCCTGCATCTAGTGGTCAAGAAAGGATACTGGGCACTGCAGGTTTCCTGTCGCTTTTCCTCTGTATCTACAAGTTTGCTTCGCTTTCCTTCCTGTTTTTCTGTTCCATTTGTTTGTGCTTCCCTTTGCTGTCCAAACCTGCCTCTCTCCCTCAGACAGGTTCTCCCCCACCCATAGATCATTATCACTCATCTGTTTTTCTTCTCCAGCATCTCAGAGTGATCTTTCCCTTTTCCTATTGTGCCTCACCCTTTCTATCCTTCCTTCCTTGTTCTTTCATCTGTTTCTTAAGCTTTTTTCCCAACCCTCTGATTTTGACTCATGTTTTCTGATCTCTCTGAGATGTTCTTTAGACTTGTCTTAAACCCTTGACTGAACTGGAGAAAAGTCTGAAAATGAACCAGATGTTCCTTTGGGATTTTGTCCAAAGCATACTGGAGTCAGAAGCAATACTAATCGACTCAATGGGATTTAGGGCAAACTCCCTGTTCTTGCATCTCCTGAGCATTTGCTAGTCTTTCCAGCTCTCTTCTGATGGCAGTTTACAATCTTTGACATGTTATTAGTTTGAAGGAAGATCTTCATAGAAAGATTATTTTTTTTTTAATTAAGAAAAAGAAGGCTCTGAAGAGATATTTAGCTTTCACAACCAGTAAATGCAATTCCGTATTTCACTACAGGCTCCAAATCTGTGTTGGGATTTTCCAAATCTATGATGTATGAAATAATTCAGATGGTAAAACATTATTCAGGGGCTTCCCAATTATTCCCACAATACCTGTTTGGGAGACTGAATAGCACTGAGGCCGTTTCCTCTGCTTTTAAGCAGGTTTTTACTTTCCACGGGGAGGTGGCGGTTCAGTTAAAAAAACCCACAGCCGTGAGTTTGGGTTTTCTCATGCACCAGCACTATCTGAGCGCATCCAGGCACAGGAGGAGTGAGGAAAACTTAATTTCAGCCACAATGCTGATATTTGGCAAACGAGTGGTTTTACTGCTTCACGCAGCTCTGTTATTTATTTATTTATTCTTACAGATAAAGCACAGTGACTTAATGGGTGAGCTGGGCTATCGCATTAACTTCTCTATCCAGCTGGGCACAGATTTGCATCCTGCTGCTACTGGGCAGGGTAGGATCTAAGCTTGCTTGCTGGGTACGGTGTAACTCTCATACCCAGCTGAGCTGTAGCTTACCAGGGGATACTTCCCCTCTTGGAGGTACAAATGGTAGCTGCTTTAGGCAATAGGAGATGGCCTTGGCATATCCCTGCTCTGTCAGGGAACATACTGTACTTCGCTCTCACCAGCTGCTCATGGTGTGTTATCATCCCGTTTTCACTCTAGGAATCATTGGCTGAAAAAGCACTAGTAAGGCTGGGGGTGAAGTGAATACATATTTTATAACATGAGTTTACTGCAGCCTTTAAAATCTGATCTGAATCAATATCCTCCTATCCTAAGAAGACTTTCTTCTGAACTCCTCTGTGTTATTTCATTCCAATAAACTGACATGCTTAATACCCTGAATATATCAGGTCTTTGCTTCTCCCTTATCTTTAGAAAGAGAGAAAAAAGAGAGGAAATAATTCTGGAAAGTTTTTTCCTTCATTTAATTATTATTGAACTATAGAAAAACAAGTGCAAGAGCAAGAAGGAAAAAAATGAAAAGGGAAGTGAGAAAAAAAGGAACAAATAAAATGGGATCAAAACTTCCGATTTCAGCTTAAATTTCTTCCCTCCTTTGACAGTTAGCAGAGCCCATGAAGAGTTATTCTGTAAGATAACCCCGTCAGCATGGAGGAAAGCTGAAAGACTCTCTCTTTTAAAGAGGAAGGTGGATTGCTGCCTGCTAAGGGTGTTTTCAGGCGGTGAGGCTTTTCTGTTGTTGTAGCTGTGTAGCAGCGCAAGACAAAAGGGGACATTGCAGCTTTCGAGCTTTCAGGACTGGGGGCTGAGGAGGAAAGGAGAGAAGAGCATGATTGATGGAGTTCTGGTTGGCTTATAAAGGGCAGCCGGGAGTGCAGGGAAATAATCAGGGAAAAGGGCGTCCCGTACTGGCTCTCTCAGAGGGGAGAAATGAATCCTGCACCTCTGCATTATTAAGTTGTCAGGCGGGCTGATGATGAAAATCTGAAGGTCAGGCATAACAAGAAGCACCTTATGGGGGGATCATGACCTTTCTGGAAGTGTTACACTCATGTTTATCTGCACCTAACCCTTATCCACAATTCTTCATTTGATAAGAACATTGGGAGAAGGGATGGGGAAGGGGGGAGGGAGAGGGAAGTCCTCATCATATGTATAAGCAGTGTGTGAAATTAGGCTTCCTGTGAAACTGATTGTGGATGCTCAATTCACAGTGAAAGATAATAAACCAAAAGGACACACGAGGGATGCAGGCAGAAATTGTTCACTACAGTGGAACTCAATAAAGGGAACAAGAGCTTTCCTAAATGACAAATTTGGTACAGCGGTGCTAAAATCAGGATTCTCCCTGGCACCACTGCAGCAATTTGCTCTCAGCTCTACCACTTTTTATTTACTTTGGAAGTCCTAATAATGTTAGAGAGTGGCTTTTTCATCTATTTATTTATTTATTTCTCCCCAGCAATGTTTATTCTTTAACTGCTTACTTTAAACCAAAGAGTCAAGGTGAAGGACAATGAAATGTTAGATTCCAATTGATTTTTCCTCTTTAGTTTCCATATCAGAAATGAGTATAAATATAAATATATTCCAGGGTTAGATGCCTGTCCTATGCGTGCCTTATTGACTGCTTTAATAAATGTCATGACCCCTTCTGCACACGTGTGCACACATGAACTCACACATGCTCGCAATCAAATAGGTGGAGGCATTGCTCGGATATAAATGCAGTAATGATGGCAATCACACGGAAAATATTCCAAACCTAAATCTGCTCTTAGAATGTGCTAATAAGCTTTTTATTTCACCCCAATTTACAGCATCTTGATTTTGCTTTTCAAATCCATGAAGTATTTAAAGCATGACAAAGTACACTTGTGGAAAAGTGAAGTCAAACAAGACTTCATAATTATTGCAATATATTCACTTTTCATGCATAATCCTTTAAATTAGCAATACAATATATCACCTCTACTGCCACTAGAGGCTAATGCACCTCTATTGAAAGCTAAGTTAAGGAAAATTATGTCCTATCTTGAAAAGGCACATAACCTTCCAAAATATTAAATTACAGTAGGTTCCGATCCTGTGATTCTTGCATACTCAAGTAGCCTCATTAGCCTTGATTTTCTTACATCAATGGACAATAACCTATTAACTTTAATGGATTTACTAATATACACTGATGTGAGATCAGAATCAGTACCTTTGGGACATCTTATTTAAAGATTACCAGATCAGCAGAAAAAATATACAAACTAATGAATACTTTTATTAGATGAATAGTATGATACTGGAATCCATCAACTGCCTTTAAAATGACTCTTTAATGAAGAGGTGACACTGAAAAATACTATGTTGTCAATACAGCACATAATGAACCTTCTGTATCACATAAAAATGAAAGAAAGGTTTTCTATTTCTATTGTTTAAGTGATCCAATTTATCTAATTTTACTCTTCTGGCCTCCCATGTGCTTCCTATCGCTATGCTTTACAGACCACTTTTGGTATCCTATTAAAAAACAACAACAACTAATAAAGCCTGTGTATTGTGTAGTGACTTTCATCTTCAAATCTGGTACTGAGCCACGGTGGAGGTTGATACAACTTAATGCTGAGGAAACTAGGGCACGGGAAACCAAGTACCTGTCCAGAGTCACTGAGAAGACTAGCGATAGACCCTAGGTCACCTGGAATTAAAGCTGGTAGCCTCCTCATTTTTAACAATTTCTTTAGGTAAAACAGTACTCTCTTAAAAGGGTGGAGCTGAACCATGATTTGGGTTTCGATCTAGGCTTTGGGACAGATTTGGTGGACTAGAGTCAGATGCCTTTGCAGAAGCCAGCAGAAATGCTTGTGGAGCAAACTGTTATTTAGGGTGAACAAGGGCTGCAGAAGGCAGGTTGCATTTTAGCTTCATTGCAAATCCCTTTTGACTAGCAATATTTGTCATAGTTTTTGAATGTGCAGCCCCATAGGGGTGTAAAAATATATTTTGAAGGTCATTGTGTGGGGAGATTTGCCTCCAAGCAACAAAGCCTATGAACCATTCCAGTTTTTCTACACAACGGCGAATCTCTCAGCATTTCATAGAAAACCGGAATTACTAGGAGATTGGCCTTTTCAGATTACTTGACCATTCCTAAAACTTTGCCTTTATAACCAAGCCTCTATATCCACTGTGTTGTGATTCGTCATGGGAAAATACACGTATCTCGGCTCATGTGTATTTGCTCAATAGTTTTATCTGTATAATGTGAGCCTCCCAAAACATTGCTTGGAAGCAAAAGACAAGTACAAGGAACTGTACAGAATTTTCACAACTTTGTCCTTTGTAGCTTCTTCACACAGATTACTTCATTCTCTTCTACAGTGGGGGCTCCAATTTAAGCCCCTTTTTGCTAACCAGCCCCCATTTCCATGAAACTTAAACATCTGTGAGACTTGCAAGAGATTTTATTATCTTTCGAGACTTTTTTCCTCCTCCTCCTGTCGTCAAAATTGAAAGTGGCTGATAGATGAGACAGAGAGGCATGATCTCATAACACGGTTTGTTAAAAATGGAAGCTAACAGATAATCTGTGTAAAAACTGTTGGCCAAATCAGATTTTCTTACAGATTTCAGAATTGCATTCTTTTATACGTTTATATGACACATTCTTTTTATTGCTTACCTTAAAATATCATGCCAGATATTACTAAAAATCCGCTGTTGGTTTTGTTTTGTTTTGTTTTGTTTTTTCTTTTGTGTTACTAGAATACATAGTAATGTTGATATTACTTAGGAAGGGTTTGACTGTCAAGTATCATTACTGGCAGCATCTTACGAAAAAATTTGGAGCCAATAAAGCAGGGTAAGATACTGATGTTAGAAAAACCTACAACCAACCCATCCCCAAACACAAAGAGCTTGATTTTATGCAGGGCAGAGGACAAAAGTCATGAAAAAGGAAGGCTACTTAATAGTTGCTAGTCAGATGTGGTAAGTCCTATGGTAGATCTTAAACCTAGTGAGTCTGAGCTGAGGAATAAAGAAGCCTTTTTCTTCACAGCATCCAGAAGAATGAGTGAAGATTTCCAGTTGAACTCTTTTAAAATTAGATCTGGCTAGAACTCAGTGGGCAAGTTTACCTTACATAATGGATCATTTTTAGGCCAAACACAGCTTTCATTGAAGTCAACGGAAACATTTTCATTGAGTTCAACAGGCTTTGATTCAGGTGTCTCTATCTAGTAAGCTATATAAAGTTCTGGAAAATCAAGGAAAGGGCATTTATGTGGTTATTTGTAGTGGCTTTGAAGTTCTTTTAGGGATCACAAAAATGAGCTCAATTTTTTGTTCAAACCTCAGGTTTTATAGCCTGTGAGTCAATAACAATGACTGAAACTTTTTATACTGTCCAAAAAAATACTGACTACATTTAAAAATAGCTCCTGAGAAAGGTGTGCCACCTACCATTTCCACTGTTGTTTTTCAGCTGCACAAATCACTACTATATTGCTTTAGTGACGACTATTTTTACTCTTGTTTACAAAGCCTGCATTTTAAAGTATGATAATCCCCTACACTCAATGCAAATCTCAGGGGGCTGAAAGCTGGCATGGGAGATGCCAATCCGTGTAGTGCTCCCCTCAAAGCGTGATAGAAGTCACGGCTGAGTGATGCACACACATCACTTGGCCAAGCTGCAGCTAAAAATGGCTTAATATCAAAAGACAAGAGTTTACAAGCAGGCAGTTAATCGTTCATATGGGCCAGGTGCCTGTTGTGAATAAGGAGGGACAAACCTGATGGAGACGACTTTTATTTTCCTACACATTTCTTTCACAAAACAAATAAAGAAAAAACCCATCAGTTCCTTGTTTCCTCTTCTCACTTCTTAAATCTCTTCATCTCCAGTCTTCCTATTAGTCTTGCCAGTCCATTTTTTCTCTCTCATAATGTCTTCTGTTGTTGATGGTGTTTCCACCCATGTGGTTGCTGTGAGTTTAACTTTTCAAGCCGTCAGCAACTGCTGTTTGTGTTATGCTGCTCGTTACAGAGGTTCCTTATACACCGTGGTCTCAGTCTTGGAAATCTGTGGCCTCGATTTTCATTTTGGTTGTTTTTCCTTAGTCAACAAAACTGTATAAACCCATTCAAATTGAAAACACCATTGCTATTTGTGCATGGGGTGAAATTCTATACATTTCTGCTAGGGAAGTGAACATCAAAAAGGGCAAGAATATGTAAGGGAAAAATGCTGAAGACTGTGTTGTCTTTCGAGTTTCCATGGTACATAATCTCTACTATGCTCTTCTGTATGGATAAAGTTTTCTATCATGGACCTTTTATTCTCTGTTAGCTAGAGAAGAAAATTTAAACAACTTAGCATTTTTTTTTTCATTTGTGTATCTGCTAAATACATGTAAGTGAGAGTGACCACAGGTTACGAATTAATACAACGTACGTAGTTAATGTAGTCAGTCACCTGTACATTGGGTCAATGACCAGCATTTGTTCTTTAGGGAGTAGCTGCTAACCTTGGAAAATGGTTTGGTTGTTTCACCATGGTGTACATGCATGTACAATCAGGATGACTCTTGTAAGGAAAACCAACAAGAAGTGTTCTGCTGGAGACAACTTTCATTTAGGTTACAAGTATTCTGGAAAACAAGATCTGAATATCGGACTTGGCTGGCATTTCAGGGAGTAGTTTAGGACTTGGTATGATAATGACTTTTGGGTTCCAGGAATCTGAAAATGTTTCAATGGACATGTTTTATTAAATTGGAAGCTCCTTTGTGTAGGGACCGATCCTGAGATTTTGGGAAGGTACACATGGATAGAATTAGAGCATTAAGTTGAGCAGAATTCTAACAAAAGGGGTTAATCTTACATCCCTGATGGGGAGCCTTCACCTGGATTTACCAACTCATTTGGCAGTGGGACACAGAAATCCTATGTCAATTTTCTAAATAACTGTAACTTCTATCATTTTTTCCTAAATGACTACAATATTAACTGTGTCATTTTTTCCTTGTGTCATTTCTGAGATGAAAACTTACTCATAGCCACAGCTCCAGTTAGTGGCAGTGCTAGGATTAGAATTTGATGCCAATGTCATACTGAGAGTGATATAAATACCAAAGAGAGGGAATTTGGATTAGGTATAAGCAAACATAAGCAGAGACTATAGCAAAAACTACTCCAAAATCACACCCACTCCTTCAGAGCTTACTCATTAGAAACCTGTCTGACTTTAGCTTCTGTAGTGGAAATGAACACTGGAATTTGTACAGTATTGTCTCATGGAAGAAAATTAGTTGCTGGCCATTCTTAGAGGAGTGGAATAGTTTAAGCAGCAGTTTCATTATAGTGCTTTTACTGAGCATTATTTTTACTATGGAAAGTCCTTTAAAATTAATGGGAATTGATTTCAGTGGCCTTTGACATATTACTGAAAATAATACGGCAAAATACAATCTTTTCCCTCTTACTGCTATGTAAAGGCTTTAACTGGGAAAGCAGTTTACAATGGTGCCCCCATGTAAGGCTTTATTCAAAAGATTTTACGCTTGATAACATCTGAGCCATAGGAGCTGTATGTGGGGTTTAGCATCTTAGCAGCTGCAATTCTTAATCCTGATTCCCTTGCCTCCATATTAAAAGCTCCATGGTCACAGGACACCAGCTTTGGCCGTACTACATTGTCATTCATTCCTCCTCCCCGCACGCGTGCCTAACCATATAGGAAAATGAGTTTACAACCGACTACGCCTATGGGACTCCCGGAGGGATACAATGTGAGAGCCTTTACTAGTGGTGGATGGTCCTCAAAAGGTTTGAAAGTTTGGTAAGTACATCCTTAACCAAACTCTTTTGACCTTTATTCAGATTTGGTTTTGGAGAAGGGCAAAAGGTTGGGCCAATTCTTGTTTGACCCAACTGGCTTGCCCATCTGTAGGCTGTAATTAATCACTAAATCGCTGCCATACTTTGTTTTGGAGGCTAGGTGCCAATACAGCAGGGCACTATACTTAACTTTAAGCACATGACTAATTCTTTAAAGTCAAGGGGATTACTCCTGTGCTTAAAGTTAGCTGCATATTTAAGCAGTTTGCTAGATCAGGCCTTAAGGAGTTAGGGAGCATTTATGTTTATTGTACAGCAGCACCAAGTTCCTCAGTTTGCCTTTGCATTACTTTGGTCCTCCTTGTTGCCTGGAAATTTTCTTTACAGCAGTGGTGCAAAGGAACAGTAGGGTACAGTTTGGAGCAGGACTTCATCCACTTCCAAAGTGGGGGATCGAGGACTCAGTTTTCAGTTTTGTGGACTTTTGCAAAAAGAGGTAGGTTCAGAATATGGCCACTTACAAAATTAGGGAAGTTTCCTGTTTATGTTACTTCTATTTCGTCTGGACTCAGAGCATGAGTAGCTTATGTTAGGTCATGCATTTACTTCGTAATGTGAAGTTGCTTTATCATATCAAAAAATATAAAGACATGTAATAATCAGTATCCAAGAAAACCAACAGAAATCACTCTGTTTGGATCTTTTGCAATAACTGATCATGTTTCTTCAAGCCTAATTCTCATCTTGCTCAAATAGGTAGCGATAGCAGTTTTACACCACTTGAGGATTTGTCTCAGGCCTTGTAAATATGCTTTTTGTATTGTAAAATGCACAGGGCAGTGAACCGAACTACATCCCACATGCAGAAACTGCACCAGAAAATTTGTAATACTAATTTAAAAAAAAAAAGAAATCCTGTCTTTTTTAATGAAACTAAGACTTTCTGAGTGTACGTCAAGGGTTTTATTACTGGTTCTACATAATAAAGTAATTGTGTAATTAGTAATACATTTGTCACTCCTTTACTAAGGAAAAAGTAAAACATGTACCGCTTTTGTGTAAATCCTGACAGTGATTTTTTTCCCAAGAATTATACCATTATATCATAAAAGTGTCAAGGCATGAGTTTACTGTTCCTACTAATATTCTAAAATATTCTCTTAGGCTGACATCTCTGTCAATTAAAATTAAACAAAATTGCATTCTGCCATATACACTTCAAATAGGAAGCTTTCAAGTTTATGGCTGTTCTTTGAATTGATTTTTAAGATGGCATCTGTAAAACTTGGCTAGTACAAGATGAGGTAGGACGTAGTTAAGGCTCAGTCAATTTTAAAAATGTTTTAAAGATCATAAATTGACAACTGAAATAGACTGAACATCCTTGGGATTTTGGGCTGTCAAATATAAATCCAGTTTTTTTTTAAAAACTGAGCTCTTGCAAAGTGAAAATTTTATGAAAACATGTTCTTCCCCCCCGCTTTGATATTTTTGCAATAAGTTACACAAACAAGAGGGCTTCTGGTGTTGTTTCCAGTTGCTCGGCCTTGCGGGATTTGGAATTCTTCTTCTCCTGGTGTTTCCCACAGAAATAGAGTGAGAACGTGCTTTCTCACGGGACTGTATTTCTCATGGAAAATAATAGGGTTGCCGGCAGCAAACGTTTTCTGCAGTGATACCCTGCCAATAAAGTCTTCAGGGAAATTATTGCCCTCAATAAGATGAAGACTAGTAAATTGGAACCCCCATCCCTACTCCACAAAGATATGTCTTTAGGAAGCTTTCTCCTTCTATTATTCCCTGGCAACCCTGACCCCAAGAAAATGCTGTAGACAGTAATGCTTGGTTTACACTTAATTTTGTTCCCCAGAATAAAGATGTCAGTTAATGTGTAAAAACAAAAAAAAAGAACAATCCCCCCTCCATACACCTCGACCAACATATTTGTGCCAGCACAAGCCCTGGTGTAGACAGTTATGCTGAGAAAAGTTATTTTACAGCATAGCTTTATTTTGTTCAAGGAACTGCTTCAGACTATAACAAACCATGATCCTTTTTGCTGTTAAAAACTGCATCATCTAAGAGGGAGGTTTCTGACACAGCAAACCCTTGTAGGTGTAAACTTGTCAAAGATGTGTTGAATGCATTCTAATATGTGGAAGCCAAGAGAAATTTGCCACATTAGGTTTTATTATTATTATTCTAAGAGGCAGAAAAACCTGGTTTTGCTATGTTTGCAATTCCATCACAACCCATAATATTGCAGATTAAAAAATAGACAGTGTTCATTTAACACACACATTTTTGGAAGATGATCTCCTGGCCAAAGGGAATTCAAAGTCAAACAGTGTGCCTTCCTCTGTTGGAAATGCAACAGGTCTCTGTTTGGAGTGGCTAGGAAAATCTGATCATTCTTAGAGAAATATTTTCGGGGGAGGTTAAAAAAAAAAAAGAAGAAGAAAAAAGCAAAACTTCCCCCATGGAAATGTGCACTGAAAGAAATGCAGGTGTTAGCTCCGCAAGTGTTCATGTCAAGAGAAATATTTCCCCAGGGTCCCATGAGAGAGAAGGGGAAAGGGGGGGACTCTGGGGTGCCTGACCCAGGGAGTAGGGAAAAAAAAGCAGAGGCTGGTGACAAAAAGACCTTAATTCATGCACCATGAGCTTGAGTGATGTGTTTACTTTCAACCTTCAAGTCAAATTCAGGCAGCAGCCAAAAACCACAGATCAACACATTTTTAGTACAAAGTGAAAGTAGGGTCATTGGCACCCTCGGTGCTCCACCAATTTCTGAAACAACATTAAATCCATATTAATACTCACTTTTAGTTAACCATGTCAAAGGAGATGGTAATTATAGGTAAGTAGGAAGGCTGGGATGAAACCAAATAATTGCTGCTGAAGGAGGTAACATAAGCACCATTAGTTGGAAGGGTTATTTTTAGTCTTGAAGGAGACCTTAAAGCCAGTTCTGTTCTGGTTTAAGTCACTTGTTAGCTTGGAACATGCTGGAAAAATAGGAGTCTGAAAAATCTAACTAAAGATCTAACTGAAGAATCTAACTAAATGCATCCATCTTCATGTTAATCGGGAAATTTAGTTTTTTAGGCTACTATTATCGTAATTATGACTTCTGGCAGTGTTTTGGGTGTTGTAAAGCAATATGCATCCATTGAAGTTCAGTGGATCTATGCTGACTTACCCTGGTTGAGAACATGGCTCAGCCAAGATAGGAAGGGCCCGTAGTTTTATAGAGGCAAAACGAAGGAAATGGTTCTGCTCCAAGAAAGTAATGGTGTATTTAGCAGAATTTGGCCCTCATTATTAGTCTGTTCCACCAGGTGGGAGGTTGCCAGATATGGAAATGATCTCAAAGCCAAACTGCTGGGGTAAAGTAGGATGCATCAGAGAAGACTTTGTTTTACCATGGCTTGCGAATCAGTCTAAGTGCTTTCTCTAGCCCTGCTGCCTTGCTGGGTTCGGGGTCCTCAAGGCATCTCACACATTTGCTTTAGAGAGGTGGCAGCAATGCTAATGACATCTCATCTAAGAACAGTTTTGGCTTTTCTTAGGGGTTTGGGGCAAGAAGGCACTTTCCATGGACTAGAAAACCCTACTTAGTGCCCTAAGAAGGCACTAAGCCTGAGCAGTCTGAATGAAACCTCTTCTTCAAGCAGCCAATATTAGCTGCAGAGGAGAGTAACCATGCTTTTAGCCCATGCTGGGGCATATTGGGGGTTTTAGTCAGTCAATAACCACATAGAATTAGAGGGTCGTGTTTATGCCACGTCCTGATGACTGACACCTGTCATAGCAAGTTTTGTTTTCAGATTTTTTAATTAAAAAACATAAAGCAATTCTATTACAACAGTGATCTGGCAAATAAATATATTTTCTCAGTAACTCCAGTAGAGCCAAAATGGACTAATGCTTAAAGAAAACAGCTATGCAAAGGTGTTTTTTTTTTTTTGTCTCACCTTTTCACATTTGTGCAAAGGTCTTATTTTAGTTTTATTTCTGTTGGCTCAGCCATCTGTGCATTTTATTGCCTGTTCTAAGGAACTTTGCAATGTTTTTGTGAAGAGCAGTAGGAAAGCACTGAGGAAAAAATTGAGTAGATATAAAGCCTTAGAGAAGAGAAGTGACACAACAGGCAATTTCTCCATTTGCTCCTCCAGATATTGAGCTGAGCTGGGGAAATTACTTTAAGTACATAAGGTGACACAATTACTACAGTTGGGTCTTTGTTTAATTTTCAAATAGACAGTCCAGTACACTGAATTCAAAGGTGATTGGTTATGGGCTCTCCAGCCCTTCACCTCTAGGTCATCGGGTTCAACACTATCCCAGGTTGTAGCTCTGCACTCTATCCTTTGTGAACAATCTATCTGAGAAATTTATACCTTTATTCTGCTAGTGACTTATCTATTGACAAATTTTGATCTTTACAAATATGTTCACAATTCGAAATAATTTGGCCTGTGGTTTATGTGGCCCGATTTCAGCTTGTGGACTAATCACGGACTATTCACCATGACTGTTACTTTAAGTATTTCCTATTCAGGATGCCTGATTAAGATGCATAGCTACGTTTCTCTGTCTTCATTGGATGACACCCGTATCGCAAAGAGCTTTTGACTGACCTTCTAACCCTTTTGGTGAAAATATATGTGTACGAGCACCCACAAGGCTCTCCTGCAGCTTTTTTTGTGGGCAAAATTTCATGCAGATAAGTGTTAGTGAAAAGTGCCTGATAAAGAACAGAAACAATATCAAAAGAGATGTATGAAATTTATTCACACTGGTGTTCTGAAATGCTATTTTTGAACTGTTTTCCTAGATCTTGAAGTGAGCAAAAAAACCTTGTGTGAAAACTTCCCATGTGAAATAAATGAATAGTTTCCCTCCATTTCTTAGTGAACATTGGAAATACAGTCACAGCATCCAGCAGTAACTGAATAACTTTGAAGCAGTCTCCACAGCAAAGTCACAGGATACTTGGCATTCAGTGATGCCCTGGCCATATTACTCCTGGGTGTAGTACAGGCATAACTAGCTGGTAATATATTAAGGCTCCTGCACTGTCATTTCAGGTGGAGTACTTTTACTAAGGATGTCAATCTCTACATCTATTAACCTTTAACCAATTAATTTCACTTTAATTATTTTTTTTAATTAAAAAAAAAAAAAAGAGACAAACCCAAAACCAGTACTGCCCAGAGATAAGAAATGACCAAGCCTCATTTTGTAGTTCTAATGCCAAAGAGAGAACAGGGATACAGTCCGGGGCGAAAAATTGGCTTATTTAATTACACCTGCACAGTATTTCAATAGTATGCCTTGGTGAGAGGGGCTTTTAAGAGTAAAGTGCTTTGAAATAAAGCTATTAAATGCATACAGAGACATTGATCGATACACTCGAGTTATGGGGGGGGAAGGAGGGAGAGGGGAGAAAAAGAAAAGGACTTTTTTCTTCTCTCTAAGAGTGGATTTGGAATCTTCAAGGGCATAAGGATGGTAAACGATTGCTAAAAGTCCAAATTAAGAGGTATTAGTCCATTGTGCGGCAGTCAGTCACATCATATTCGCATTGCTGTTTTCTTGTCGGAGGTTTTGCCTTGATCTACCCCGGACCACATTGACAAGTCACAATTGAAGCATTCTAAATAATCCACAGTGAAATAAGGCATAGGGTGTCACTCTCTAGGCTACAGAAAGCCTGAGCGCAGTGAAGTTAGAAAGGGTAGCAAAGCCCTTTTCAGTCGCGTTTCTCAGCCGATTAAACTCATTCAGGGCCAGGCTGCTGGAACGAAAACAGAAAGATCACCTCCTGTTCTCCAGTGTTTTGTTGGCAACAGCAGACAGATGTAGAAAAGTAGAAACATTTTTACTATAGCAACAAAGGGGAAAGGGGTGGGAGGCAAATAAAAAAAAGAAGTTGGAATTTGCGGGGCTGTTAATGTCTCAGGTACTCCAGGTTAAGAGACATTGCAGGCGCAGATTGGAATTCAAAAGGTTCATGTGAAATGACTGTGCAGTGCAAACCTGTGTCCTTTTTTCTCCCCAAACCTCTCCACTGGTACAGTAACTAACCATAAGAACAGATTGACACATGGAGATCCACTTCATTAACATTTTTTTGTTTGTTTGTTTATTTATTTGGCTTTTCGGAAAAACCCTCTTAAGAGTGGTGCATTCTTTAAGAGTATCCCATCCACCCATGCAGCCACACTGACGTGACATATTGTGACGCAAGATGCCACAGAAAATTAAGCTGAGCCCTCCAACTGAAGACTTGATTTAGCCATACATTCTCCACAGTCACCATCTAAATTAACTGTTGTAGATTCAAGCTAGGAAAACGATAATTCATCTAGTGTGAGTAGTTGTGCAGAAAAGGTTTGCTGCTACTGGAAGAATAATCTGCAAAGTACATCCTTAAAATATGGTACTTTTCCTTTTCTATGTATAAAGGTAAATAAGTTAAAGTTGCAAGAAATGCAGCACATATTTGAGGTCACTAAACGATTTTTTTACCTGCTGCGTATTATGCATTTGTGCATCCGCAACATACAGTCTTATCAAATGCAGATTTGCATGTATAAACGTCCATACATATGTATGTTCAAATATATATATAGATAAAAAGTTTTTGCTAACTTTCAATATAGAAATGCCCATACATCTAGTTTGGGAATAAATGAAAAGGATGTTATTTCTGTGCAATGGAAAAAAAATCAACCCAAAACATCAACTAAAGGAAGTACGGGAATGATTCTGTAATCGTGCGATTAGGGCAGTAAAATGGGGACCCGTGTACCAGCCTTTCCTCTAATGAAAACATTCTGTATAAAATAATAGTTACAATGGCAATACTGAAAAAGACTTATTGCCTACCAAGACCTGTGGTTAGGGCAGTCATTTCAGATGTGGTTGACGTAGATTTTGCTTCTGTAAAAAAATTGGGACAGAAAGGATTTATACTGAAGTGTTACTACCTCCTAAATAAATATGCTGATGATGAACATATTCAATGTAAAAGTTAGCCCTCACAAAGCCAAATATTGCCACTGCCCTGGAGTGTTTAGTTCCTTAGAAAATTTGGTCATTAACCTTGGTATTTACATTAGTGTTGAGTCCCTTTGAAGATCAGGTCTTTGGAGGTGATTGTGTAGTTAAACGTTTCTGGAAAAAAATACTTCAAATTCCTAAGTCTCTTAAACACCTAAGATACACTTATTTTCACTTAGTTGCTTTTGGAAAACCAAAACCAAAACCAAAACCAATCACCCTTGGTCTTGAAGCAGACAATAAATGCAAGGCAGGACTTGGCAGTGCCTGTTGGAAGGGGGCAGGAGGATGCGCGGGGTTTCTGCACCAGTCTGTCACCGTTGGGATAACGAGTTCTGACCCCTCGGAAAGCAGAGGCGGTTCCCCCGAGGGCACGTAAAGCAATGTCAAGCACTTTAGCAAGTAGGCTAGCCTGCATCTGAAGCACTTGAGTGTTTATGGGCAATGACTGGTCCAGAGATTTTTTGTAAGCTCTTGTCTCTCTGGGCTTAGATCTGAACTTTGATCTAATGGCTAACAGGTCCTAACATTATATACCTCCTTTTCCAATCCTTATTTCCCCAAACCTTAGAGACTTGCCGAAGCTCTTGTGCTCTGCATTTGCAAGAACTGATCTAAAATACTGTGGTCATTTATCACTGGGTAGTGTTTTTGCCATGCTTTAAAAATTTGTGTAATATATATAAAGTGTCTCTGGATTTTGGCACGGTATTGGGTCATCTAAGCGATTTGGCATTGTTTAGACTGCAAAATAACACACAGGGTCAAGAGCGGTCAATATTGGTCCTATAAATTATTGTCTAGGCTCTCATAAATTGTACTCTAATTTGTGGCTTAAAAAAAAAAAAAAAAAAGAAGATATCAGAAGTCAAATCTCTTTGGTGCTGCAACGGCACCTGTTTTTTTAGTGAAAAGGGCTGTCCTTCCCAGCAGTTCGCCGAGGTGTTTGCTTCTGTTGTCCACATCGGGCCAAAGTACTAGGGATGAGAACGACTTCTGATGTTGTGCTTCTACAGGGAAATGCAAAACTAAATCCCCAGGCAGAATTTCAGACAAACAGTCATTTTATTTGCTTATATTCATCTCTTCTGGAAAAAAAAAAGGGAGAAAATAGCTTGCTTAATCCTAGTACTAACACAATATTGATTCACATTCATGTTCAGTATTTATTGACGTGCATTGCATACAATGGAGGCTATCAATTACGCTACTCTGTTCAAGGGAAGGGGCAATGATATTAGAAAACAGATGAAGCTCATCGTTTATATAGTCCTAATTTTATGTAATGTAAACCTTTCAAACCCTGGGCACATGAGAGTGAAAATGCATGTCCTGATGAAAAAAAGCAAAAAACAAATGGATTTACTCTCCAGCTAATTACTGTGGGTGACTGTCCACAGAGTCACATCATTATTTCCTGAAGTTTTGTGATGAAATCAAACTTCTCTTACTACAAACTGTATTTCTGTGTATTTTATTAACCAACATTAAATACATTTGTACAATAGTTTAGCACAAGGTTTTGTTTTGTGAGTGGGCCAGATATATGAAATTTTAGAAGTGGTGCATAATCTTACCATATTCCTTTTGTACATTTAAGCAGGGGTTCAGCGTATTGAGCCCCTATTAAAGATCAATGTCAAGGAGAGCATAATGGCGTATGGGCAGTATTCAGGAGACCAAGTTGTTGCGTGCAGAAATCAAATATAAAACACACTCTTTTTTTGCCCCTTGGAGGTTTTATTGCATGGTCGCAGCTGGATTTACACTGTATTTAATAAAACATTAGTAGCCACCAGGGATTTAAATATGTAACGTAATTCTTTTTCAGTAAAATAATTCCATAAATCCAAATATGAAGCTATTTTTTTTTTGCAAGTGCTGTATGCCCATAATTAAATTAAACCCTATATATGGCTTTTTTTCACCATGGAATTTAATGGAAGCAAAATCCATCTGCAAAGTTGATTTTGGATACATATTCACATTTTTTGGAGCTGAAGTAGGTCTGGTGGCTAATAAGTTTTGGGGAGAAACAGGGGTGCTGGCTCTCCATCCTGGCTGAGCTACTTTTGATACAGACCTGTGGCAAAATGAAGGTCAGTATTACTTTACAGAGGCAGGTGAAGGTATGCCTAATTCTGCACTGAAAAAAAGTGCAGAGTTGGTGTCTACTGGCATCTGGACTACTAAGAAAATGAACACAACACAGCCATACTGCCTTGGCCAGGTAGACTTTACCTTGTGCAGTGACCAAAGTGACCTTGTCCATATTGTCCATATATTCTTGTGTATCATGTTTTCAGCCCTCAGAGGTTTTTGGTAAGATGATAACTGGAAAAAAGAGATGCATCTATATTTTATTTAGCAAATTTAATATTTTGGAGGCATCTTGAGTGTTTCTGGCGAAAGATTTGGTTGGTCGTATCTTCAGTTGGATGAAACAAGTGCATTGAGGTTTGCACCAGCTACAGATGATTTCCTTGTAGGCACATGCTAATCACCATGAAGAAACAGGCAAAGGGAAAAGAAACAGAAAGACTGTGCAGGGAAATATAATAAAGGTGGTATAAAATGAAGCTTGATGAGATATCTTGAGAGCTCTCACTGTAGTTTGCAAAACCAAAAAGTTTGAGTACTGACAAACAGCTATTTTGCTACTTTTTAATGAAAATAAAGATAAGGAAAAAAGGAGTGAATGTTCCCAAAGACACATATTCTTGGCTATTACGACAGGGAGCCATTTTCCAAGTAGAATGAAGTTTCTGTTTTGTAATTGTAACTGTGACTAACTGCGCTAGGAAGGGAAGATGACTCCAACTGGAATTAGACTAGATCCATAAAGTTGCCACTTTTTTACTTCTAGGTGAAACATGATCTTTAAAATTACAAGTCAACAGCCTCTGATGTCACAACTTTTCTGTAAACAACTATTTTGGCAGCAAAGTACCCATGCTGGAGGGTACAGATTCAATGTCTTAGAGGAGCTCTGTGTCATTTTGTGAAATGCCTGAGATTTTCTCAAATTCTTTTCTTAGAGATCCAGTGGAACTAAATTAGTGATCCAGTCTAGCACACATGACTGAGTTTGCATGGACTAATGATGCTACAAGATGAAGCTGAATGGATGAAGGCAGCAGTAGCATTTAAGCTCTGTGAGTAGTATTGGTAAGGAAACAAGAACATCTGAAGTGTGAATTCTTAATTCGCACTTAATACAAATTCTTTAGCCTTCCTACACACACTAACAGCTACAGTAAAAAGGCCCATCATCTCCCACCCTAACTAAGCTGTCTCTGACTAAGGCAACTTTTTTCCCTCCTACTTCAGATCAGATGCCTCTTGCATTGAATAACTGCACCTCACTGAACTTGGAGATGTTCATGAAACTTCACGAAAACCCTTCACTCAGGTTTTTACTTTCTTGAAAATTGTAGATGAAAGTTATAATTGTATTTTAAATCGTAAAAAAATCCAACCCTTAAAATATGCAGCTTTGTGCTTTTTAAACAGAACTAACGTTTTCAGTTTTTTTCAATTTTTACTCCACTGTCTTCTATTTACCCCCTTAATTCTTTCAATTGTTCATTTTCGTTTTCACATTGTCTCAGACAAAAAAGGCAAAAGAAAGTATTGAACGTGTTACAAGTGTTTAAAGGTACAATTTTAAATTGTTGCATTTTTCACTTTTAGCATTTCTCATTAAGCAAATGTGAAAATTCCGGAAAATAAAAAATTTTGAGATATTTGTAAGTTGGGGGTAAATACGGTTTTCAGTAAAAAACACTGCCCAGATTCCCTTTTTTTTGGTCTTGAATGGATGCAATACCTTATGTTGGATCAGGTGGGAGACATATTTGTATTTATTTTTCTGTTTGTATCAGCCGTAGCTGAAGAACATCAATCCAGATGAACTTTTAAACACTGGGATGTGAACCAAGCTTGCATTCAGACAGTGGATTCACATTGCCATCCAAGTGGGCTGAAAAGCATTTGCCACAAACGTCTTCAAACATGGGTCAGAAACAGATTTTGCTGTTGCCGCATTTTGATTTATTATTTTGTTTTCTTTTTTCCTAGCAACTCCAAAATAAGACAAGAGTTGCTAAAAAGTCAGTATTTTCTTCTAGCTGCTGGTAAATACTTATCGAATCTTTCTTTGGGGTCAGTGATTTTTCATATGTCTTAGTACACAATGGAATTATTTAATTACTTTTGCTAGCAAGTTTACAGACAAGTATATCCCTATCATACTGCATATCCTCAAATAAGATTATTTACAATCCAATCTAAGGAGTGCTGACTGGTGTCATTGGAAGCGAAAGCTGCATCAGCATTTAAATTTCTACTTTTCTGGGCAAAAACCCAACTGGCTGATTCAATTAAACTCTTTATGTTATATATTATCCAGAAGTTCACAATCTGAAGTGATTCTCAGAGTCTGAAGCCATGCCTTTATGATTGCAATTTGGTAGCAAGACAATTTCCGAGGACTATTTTACTTGAACTGCAATGAAAATGTCAGGACATAACACACTTTCTGATGTGGGTTTTATGAAAGGCACTCCAAAATCAACCATTATTTCAAGCACAAGCAATAAATAACCTTCATTATTCATTAGAGTGTATATATGCATTTGTGTTTGCAAATATGGTGGTTTCCTGAGCAAAGAAGCCTGTAATCAAAAGACCCTTCACTCATTTAAGGAGGTAACAAATGGGTAGGCAGGAGGCACAGAAAAAGACAGTCTATTTAATCGGTAATGGAGATAATCTATAGAGTTCCTGCAATACAAGTAGTTCATCTTCCAGGCATAAACTTTAGATAAGATATAGGATCTGGAAAGATTCATGCAATATTGTGAAGCTACTTTTCATAATAGTCATTCGGACGAATTTTGTTTATGGTTTATATTGAACAAAGAGAATAGACCTTTCCCATATCACGTAAATCACAGCCCTCCTGAAGGATGTCTGGGGTGGTGCTCCGCTATTACTATTCACAAGAACATTAACACCGGTGAAATAGGCTCTGTGAATTTACTGCTATTTACCTGTTCAGATTAGGAGCTAATGCACCTCTGCAAAGAGCCAACATGATATGCCAGACCTGCAGCGGCCCCTTGCATCCTCAAACGTTGTGTGAGTGCTAGAAAGCAGCCTCTACACGCTGATGTCATTTGCGTGAGGGGTTTTTTTTTTCTTTTTAACGAGACTTTGAAGAAAGATCGTATTTATGCTCAGGTACCCAAGCTGATGAGTTTTGGACAGGTCAGTCAGAATTTTAGAGTCAAAAGGAGAGCTTGGCCAAAATACACTGATTTATTAGAGCTGTTTTCATTTTGAAATTGAGAAGAAATTTGTTCAGAAAGAAAATGAAAAATTTGAATATTTTTCTGGCAATTCAAAAGCATAAATTATGGTTTCCAGAATGGCTTTGTTTTGACAAATTCAAAGCAATTTTCAATTTCAAGTGTTTTTGTTTTTTGGGGGTTAAAAATTAAATTGGAGGAGATTTTGACAGAAAACCAGCTGAGCGTTCATTGTAAAAGAGACTGAGATACTGCTTCTTGTTGTTTCTTGTGCTTTTATTCAGAAGGCATAAGGTATAATGAAACCTATGGTTTTGGTGAGAGAGGTGAAATCGGGAAAAAACCTGTGCCCGGTAGCATTTCTATAGTTATTTAAGAAAATGGAAAAAAGAGGCACCAAACCGTAATGACCAACCATTTCAAACGAAGGCTTGGGGACGATGCTGGAGGATCAGATCAAACCAGTTAAAGCACTGGGGAAGGACACTGGCTCCCCAGCCCCTAGGTAACAGCTAGAAAAGGAGGGGAGGAGGAGGAGGGCTCTCTCTTTCTCTCTCCTGCCTCTTTCTTTTTCCCGCTCCTGTTTTTCATAGTGGGGGCCCTAATGAACTTTTCAAGTCCAATGAAGACAACCCTTGTGTTCTGATTAGTTGCCTTACTTTTAATGAATTGTTTTAATCAAGTTTCAAAGCAGGCACTCTATGCTTCATTGCAGCAGCCCAATGACAATGAGCCGAACGTTACCAAGACAGTGCATCTGATGGACTTTAATGGATTTTATGTGACAGTGTCTAGTGGCCTCATATTAGACATAGCTTTACAACAGAGAACCCATGGGGTTGCACTATGCATTTAATCTATACAAACTGTAAGGATAAGGGAGAGGGAAGCTGGGGAGGGGGAGAGCCTCTGAACCCTGAAGACCTTCAAAAGACATGCATTTCATACTAATAAGAAACAGTCTTCGGTCATTTTATTTTTTGCAATAGCAGAGTCCCGTTGTGTTTTCTTAGGGAATGTCATGAGTATAATATCTCCAGGGCTTTTTGCAATAACATTCTCGAAACACAAAGTTATCTGGAAAAATTAAGCTCTCAGGGAAATCTTGGCAGCGCTGTAACATTTCCTGGATTTCAGGTAGCGATTCTGAGTTGTGATCTCTTAAGTCCGTAACAATTTGCTATTTCTAATTTATTGCTTCATTTGTGACTGCTGCTACAGCAAGGTAAATTTATTCTGATTTGCACAACCTAAGTCTTAGCTCTGACAGTGACTAATTATTACCTGAGTTAAAATAATGAAAGTGTCGGAAAGTGTCCGAATGCAATTTGTTAGGAAAACATGTGGCATGCTGTGTTACCCAAGCCCAGAAAAGCCTAAGTGATCAGAAACCATGGAGAATTAAGAATTTTCCCCCCAAAGGTTACAAATCAATGTGGAAAATTTTCAGGGAATTGGAGTGCTGAGGGCTTCCATTCACTGGAATATAAAATGCAGACCATACCTGTCTGATTTTTTGCTTGAGGAGGAAAAGTCACTTTTTCAGAAAGAATCTAACAGGATATTGTGATGGTAACCGTGTCCAGAGAGCTTGCATCAGTTATAGATTATTATTTGATGCTGATACTATTTAAAATATGCGCTGGATGAGGATTATTTTGCAGCTGTTCTTTCTCAGAAAAATCAAAAACCAAAACCAAAACCAAACCAACATACAGAAAACACAATCTGTCGCAAGAAACTCCAAAAGTATAAGCACCTTTAGCTGATGTAAGTAACGCTTTCTTTTTTTTTTTTTTGTGCTGGCTCAGGGTCAGTCCTGTGTTTTGTCAATTATAGGCATGTCTTATTCGCAGAACAGCTCAGCTCCAGCTGTGTAAAATGAATCCTGAAATGAAATGGTCAAATGATGTTAATGACTCTGTCTGCTTGCGAAAGTTTCTGAGGAATGTTAGCAGCTCTGGGTTAGAATTAGAAAGCATCTGACAGCTCTGTAGTTCTGGTTGTTCAAGTAGCTCTGTGCAAGCAGACGGGGTATCAGTAAATTAAAATACTAATAATACCAAAATAATAACCAGCTATCTGGCTGAAATAATAAAGCAGTACAAATGATTTGGGACTGCTTCAGTCAGGGCATTTGTCACTCTTGTGAGCCATTTAAGCCACACTTTAAATTAAATTTATCTTAAGCAGGATTTAATTTAGATTTAATAAGGCAATTGTTTTATTGTTAAGTACCAACTGGATGTGAACACACAACGTTTTCTAGAGTGATAATTCTACTGTACTCTGAAAAGATGCTGGGACTACATAAAGGCTAACAATTTCATGGTCCATAACAACGTACCTATGTTTCATATTACTTAATATATACCTGTATTTACTGTCTGTATTTCAGGCCCTCCTACCACGTGAATGTCCTGTTGTATTAAGAAGCTATACAATCTGCATCTCTGTCTATATCTAACACACCTGCTAGACCCCTAGAGAGGTATGATTATATTAATTACAATATATTGATTGATTTCTACTTTACATGGACTGCCTGCATTTAATTTAAATATACGATTAAGCATATTGAGGACACAATTTGGATTGTTATGGTGATAAATAATTGCTAATTGTGTCATGATACATCACGTATTTTAAGGCAATGTTTCTCATATGCTAGTGGCAACTGCATACATAAAGTACGCTGAGAACCTGTTTTAATTATTCATATTTGTTCATGGCTAATGCTTTTCTATTTCTCAGATCTGGAAGGAACAATACATATCTTGACACTTCAAAACAATTGTTGGCATAGTTTTCAGGAGAACATGTATACCTTTTTACATAGAGTCCATGCATGCTTTTATGATGATTATATGGAAAATATAGATGCCAGTATGTAATTCTGTTCTCTGTTTTGCTAATTTCTAGTGTGCATACAATATATGTACAGATCAGGCAATTAAATCACTAATAATATTTGTACTAATTATTGCTATTAAAATCTACCAATAGTATAATATTAGTGCTAGTAGTATAGCTGCTGCCCAAATATATTAGATTTAATTTGTCATTTTATATGACAACAATAAAATTATTTTTGAATCTTCCCTA
>NW_009204851.1:27722-62468 GCF_000690835.1 Fulmarus glacialis
TTCCAAGAATTTTCATTCAAGGGAAAAAAACCCAACAGCATTATCTTTTCTTGCTTTCACTCCCATTTTGTGTCTGCTTTCTACAAATAAAACCAAACTTGTACAAGTCAGTTTGCCGAGAGAAGTCTCCATGAAAACAGCAATTTAAAAGAAGCCTGGAGAGTATTTGCAAATTATGAATTTGTAAATACAACATTTATTATTAAAAACTTGGTTCTAAGAGTCACGCTCATTTAATCAAGGAACAGAAACAACTCTGTGTGATTCACACACCCAATAAAAAATAATCATAAGACACCCCAGACATATAATTTCTGATCTATACTACGCTGAAAAAACTAGCAGCTGTTCAAAGAAAATTCACGTACTGAGAAAGAGGATGGGGTCTGGAGTTTGAAAAGCATCTCGGAAAGACAGATCCTTTTGTCATTGAGGTCACTTGGAAATTTCTGCCTGGGCTGGGTTGCAGGCAGCATGCACTGACCCCTCCTCGTGCCGGGGAGCCTTGCTGTTTTGCTGCTCTTTGGTACCTTTTTGGAGGAGCGGTGGTTGGGGTGTTGTTACACGGCCATTTCCAGTGGCACCGAGCCCAGATGAAGTTCCTGCTCTTTTTCTCCCTACGTATCACTCCCACCCCTGCAGCGCATCCCAGCCCCAGCTGGCTATCCCTCTGGTCAGGCAGTTCTTTGTGTGGCATCTCTGTACACTAAACCGTGGCAACAGCCTGAGTTGGGAACACAGAGTTTTCCTTCCTTTTCTTTTTGGAGAGAATCACCAGGAGGAGATGTTTATGTTCTTAGGTCCAAGACAAGAACCTGACGCGATGCTTGAGGCAAAGGCTGCTCCAAAAGACGGGGAGATAAGGAGTGCCTGAAACATGGCACATCCTACTCAACCTGCCCCAGTATGTTGAGTAAAATTTAGGTACTCAAGCCTCCAAGGACTGCATTGCACAGTTGCACGGGGCCTTTTCTACCCAGCCCTGCTGCGAGGTGGTTCCCAGCTCAGAAGGGACGATGTGCACCTAAAGCAGCAGGCAGTGGCCCGGCATCCTCTGGACCGATGGCCCCAGCGTGCGGGGCGGGATGCTCTGCGCAGTCCGACACCCAGCGCAGAGAGGGAGCGGAGCCTGAAAGGCTGCAAGCAATCTGTGCCGGTAATGAGCAACCAATTAATTGATTACTGAAAGTATAACTGAATCCTATGCCTCGGAGAAATCTAAAATATAGTAACTGCTTACTTTATTGACAGCACTCATGCCATATTTAGTAGCTGGTATGTAAGAAGTAGCTGGACAATTTTGTTACACTTAATATGTTTCAGAACACAGCATAAAACATGTTTTAACACTATAACATCTATTGAGCAGTACCTCTGGGAACAGGCTTTATTATTAGATTACATTATACAAGATTAGACTAGTCAATAAGGGATTTCTTTCACACAGCATGCCATCTGAAATACCTGTTTTCTTTCCTTTTTTTTTTTTTTTTTTTTTCTTTTTAAATTACTTCAAGACCTTCTTTGTAGGATCTTAGGTACAATATACCCATGAATCATAAAACTGACAAGCCCCAGGGCTGAATGGTCTCTGTACGGGAGATAGGAGGCCTGGAGATAAAGGTGCACTACAGGTATACAGTGACAGGGGTGGATTATAGATAAACAAAAGGCGCAGTTATTAGATGGGAAGTGCCAGGCAGGATTGTACACTTAGAATGCAAATTGTAAGGACCGAGTCTCAGGGACCCGACTCTGCTTAGACCGTCAGGCAACGGGAAAACAAAGACAATAATTCAGTCTGGGTGCGATCCTGGGGTTTTTGGATCTGCTTTAGCTGCTAGCTGCACAGGGGAGAGGGGAAGCAGGCAGGGTTTCAGCTGGGTTTTGGCAGCTGGGTAAAGCCCTGGGGAAGTTCAGGCTAATTTAAAACTATTTTCTGATCAAATAATTTGCTGATTAGTTAAATATTAATTAGAAAGGCAAAGAATAGGTGTATCGTGAGGTGGCCTGAGTCAGGGCAGCAAACTGATGCCTCGATCCTCCTGGGATCCGGTGCCCCGAATCCTTTCCCCACCGTATTAATCTTTCATGCCTTTGTTCAGAGCCGCGCAGCTTCCAGGGGAGAGGCAGAATCCCACCTGGGCAGGCTGGGGCTGGGCAGAGCTCCCGGGGGAATTTCAGGACAACTCAATCACTGCTCGGGCAGGAGTTCCCAGCTTGCGAGTTTGGATTTCAGACTTTGGTGCCTGCAGAGTGCTGAGGTACTATTTTTGTACCCGAACCCTTTTTGAACATATGTCTGCTCAATTACATTGCTGAAATATAGTGAGAATCAAACACACTATTTGCTTTTTTCAAATGATATCCGGTGCTATTCACACATTTTTCCCCCTTTAAATTCCGCGTTGGATGCTGAATTGGATCTGTTGCTGACAATTTCTCTCTCTTAGTCCTAAATTAAAAATCTCCACTGAACTACGCAGTTGCTGACTACGTCCGTACGAGCAACTTTCATTCAAATTTCCTAGATGGAGAAGGCTTGTGGCTGCTTTGCTGCACTAACTGGGAACGAATATGAATTGAAAGGACTGTATTTAAGAGCAGTTTCCTTTTTTTGCCTACGAGGATTTTTCTTCTCTTATATAACCAAATTTCCCCGCGAGATTGACATTTCAGGAAAGGGGCAGAGGCAGACAGGTGACTACAGATCAAATTGGATTTCTGCAACCTTCTATTGTAAAGGTCAACCCTCTGCAGTGGGTTTTCAGCTGGCGGTTCCTCTCTTCGTTTCAAACACAGGTGAAATACTTCGCATGCCCAAGTACCCTTTACTCTTTTTTTTTCTATTATTATTATTTTGGTC
Organism: Fulmarus glacialis; assembly: GCF_000690835.1. Taxonomy (NCBI): domain Eukaryota; kingdom Metazoa; phylum Chordata; class Aves; order Procellariiformes; family Procellariidae; genus Fulmarus; species Fulmarus glacialis. The sequence goes on from NW_009204851.1 coordinate 30,589, forward strand.
TTTTCTTTCTCGGAATGTTTAATAGAGAAAAAAGTTAATGATGCTGTTGGCTTTGCTGGAGGCTCACAGTTGGCAGGGCAATGACCTCAGAGCAGGTATGGTGGCAGAAGGGGTTGGAGAACAGTCCCTCGCTTCCCACAGCATCCTGAACCCGCTCAGATCTGAGCAATAGTGACCGAGAAAAATTCCTGGAAGTAACGACCTGTTGCAACATTTGAGGGAAATGAAGGATCTTTAAGTTAAAGACATAAGCAGGCAAGAAACTCCCAAACCGGAGGGCAACACTGCTTACTTTGAACAGGGTTTGGCAGCAACTTTGATGAAGAAACTAGAGAAATAACTCCAGTAATTACCTTTTCCTCATTTTGGCCAGTGGGTTGCCATGGACACTCTGTTCTGACCAAAATACGGGCTCTGCTGCAGTGTTAGCAAGCTGTCGAATAACCAATTGGGTGTCAGAAATTTATAGCCAGTAATTAACTGATAGGTTTATAATTAAGCGGAGATGCCCCTGAACAGCAATGCTTGGATCTGAATTCAAATTCTGACTTTTTCCAAAATTCAGGGGCAAAAGAGAGTGACAATTTGGGTTCAGTCCCATGTTTATAATTAAACAATGATTTTTGACAGGAGGGGAATCTCCAGTAGCTAATGACTGACTGCAGGAGTTGAGGGCCTGAGGCAAAGCTGAGGGCTTTTAATCCAGGTGGTCATTAACTGCCTGGGAATGCCTGACCCTGAGGTTAATTGTTTCTATTTTAAATCATGAAAATAATATACACTATACAGACCCCCCCCTCCTTCTTTTCTGCTGTACACGTGTGTTACAAACATAAGTACGCTGCCATTTTATGCAGTGAAAAAGATGAAAGCTGAGCTGTTGGGATGCTCTCGATGTGTTTGCTAAAGAGTTCAGGTACCTAAAATATTCTCATGGCAATCTGCTCTTTCCATCCAGAAAATTTGATCCACAGCCCAGCCAGAAGGGACCGACTGGGAAAGGTTCTGGGTTGGGGTGTGCAAGGAACAGGAGTGCTCAGCGGGGTTTTTAAAAGTATCCGGGCTGCCTCGGGTTCACAAATCCTCAAATCTTGGGAGCTGATTTAATTTTGATTTAATAAAACCTCTCTCTGCAATTCTGCACATCCTGGGAGTAAGGCACAAAGGGACTTTTAAAAACTCTTTGTGCACCTTTAAATATCTGATCCTTTCTTGGTCTTTAGTGCTGGCTGCTCAGCACAGGGCAGGATTAGGTCCTTAGAAACCAGCAACGCTTTATTTTCAGTGCTGACTCCGGCTTGTGCAAAAGAAGCCATCGGGAATTAAGCACAGCCCGTAAACCCAGGGAAAGCCAGAAACTCTGAGGCGGTGACATGCAACACCGCGGAGCAGGCAAACCCAACAGCCAGCGAATACCTCATTTGAACCAGAAAGAATGACGCTGCGGATCATCTAGATGTATTTTCTTCCCCAAATCCTTCTCTCTCTCCCCTCCTCGCTTTCCTTGGTTTTAAAGAGACATATGTCATCGTTGCCAGTTCAGTTCCCTGTGTTTAACCCTTGCTATATCTGGCTTGATTACTCCTAATAAAGCTTGACAGTTGGAGGGTTAATCCAACCCTTGGTCTCATGGTTCCTTCTCAGGAAACAATCTGTCCCTGAGAGCTTTCTGGCCTGTTGCAAGGTTATATCCCCCTGGGGTGCCATCAGCCAGCCAGGGCTCCTTTCCCATTGTCTGCCAAATGGCCACCAATTAAGTCAACTGTTCCCCAATTAGAATTTTGAGGAATTTATCTTGTTCCTCCTGTGTTCAAACTCCCAAGCAGGGGCAGCTCTTGGAGTCGGTTACAAGGGCTTTTTTTTTTTTTCCCCTCTTCCAGAGTGAGAAGGGGGGGAAATTAAATAAATAAAGAGCGGCTCTTTCCTGTAATCGGAGACTCCTGGGTTTTTCCTGTTGCCCATTCACACAGCTTAATCCTGGGGTATGCGACGAGAACTTGGTAATATTTAAGGGAGTATATTTTATTATTGTTCCATTCACCTGAACTAGCGTAGCTGATTTTTTTTTAATCGATGCTGCTCTCCGTAAAAGTTTTCTCTGTGACATCAGCTATAAATGTAATGAGATTTCCTGAGTTAGAGGAAGAAAACAATAATTTTAATTTCGATTGGTCTAATAGCCAAATGTATAGGGTTGATGTTTTTTCTTTTTTTTTTTTTCTCCCCCCAAAATTGTATAAGTGATTGTTTACATCTTTTTATTGGTGAATTAAATTCTGGGCTCTGGGTCACCTTTAATATGGGAAATGCAAAGTCTGGCAAAGTTATCAGGATAATATCCTTTAAACTAGATATACAGAGGTCCGATCGATCCATTCTAGGCAAATAGGACCTTTGGCTTTCATCCTGAAAGAGCGTGTGAAGGTCTTCTTTAGCAAACTCTTTATGTGATACCCCAACATAAAGTAAAACATTTCAGCTCAGTGCCATGGGCAGACTGTGCTAGGCCAGGCACGGTGTCCCCGTCAATCCACACATCTGAATTTATTTTTCAACAGAAAGAAATAAATTACATTTTTCTACAAGTTAAGGTCCATTTTTCTAAAACCGCTGAGAAAAAGGAAAGAATTGCAGCATGTGACTGTAGAAGGAAACATCTCCTGCCTTTCATTTGCACTTTTCATAAGCTGGCGCACAATACAGCTTTTTTTCCTTTTTGGCTTCGTTATGTGTGGACCTCCACTTCTGGAGTTTGGCTTTAGAGTTGGGGTTTGAATACATCCGAGGTTTCAGATCAAACTTTGGGATTAATAATGAAAACTTGCATTTTCACAAGGTATTCCCTTTGACGTTAAGCAAGTTCACTGAAATATGGACCTGGGTCTTCAAACATTTTGGTGATCGAGCCACCTTACACGCTTTTCTGCTGATCCTTTGCTGTACTCAGCTCCATGGTTTCTGATTTCCTCCTGGTGCTGCATTAAGTGATGTGACTAAAAATGTAACCAACATCTGTCGTGTGTATGTTGTCTTCTCTTTTTTTCCAGAGAGTCAAATGTTTTGTTTGGGATTGCTTAGGGAAGATTTTTAGCTCTCATTTTCACACATTTCCTTCTTATTACTGCAAATAAAGCCAATTCACTCAGCTCACATCTGCTTCTAAGTGTCACTAATTTCCTACAAGTTCAAAAACATGAGGCAAGATGGAGATAAAGACCATATATAAAATTTAGCTGCCAATCCAGTTTTCTCTAGGGTTTATGTATGATTTTATCTGAAGTTGTATGTTTGGCCATCCAGATTTGCTTTCAATCATTACAAAAAATGGGAGCTCTGATCCTACAGGGGAGAAATTGCAGAAGTTATTCCAAATTTGCATGAATGAAACTGAGACCTTTAGCACCCTTCTTAAGTCCTGTAGTCTTCTCCTATTTGAATGAAGGAAAATTGCAGTGATGTGTATGGAAAACTGAGACCCACAAAGCTTTGCAAAATGTTAGGGATATATTATGATTTTATTTTTTAATTTTTTTTTTTTGTCCAAGAAGCACAACTATTCTAGGAAGAAGGGGTGAGCACATGTCCAAAACATAGTGTAACTGCAGGAAACAGAAATATATAGACATGCTGCCCTCAAGGGTGGGAGGTGGAGGAAGTTAGTGAAAAAATATAGCACAGTAATAATATCAAAAGAACAGGACAGCAAATTATAGCTGTCCCTGGTCAGATTTAATTGGGTTTTCCTCAATATAGTGAAGAGTGGTTGAAGAATTTCTTTGCTTGCCATAAAGTTCCCAGCAGTCCTCCCAGACCGCACTCAGCTCCAGTCCCATGGAAGCAAGTACATAATCTTTACCCACACATCAATACCCAGCTCCCACATCAACCAGAAGGAAGCACGCACCATTAAAGAGGTTAATTCCCATGTGTTAAAATAGACTGCATTTATTGAGGAAATGCAAGTAAGCATTTTAACAGAAAATTTAAAACCCATTGGGCCTGATTCTCCTCACATTGGTTTTAAATCAGTGCCACTCAGTTTAGTTATACCTGTATTTTTTCCGGTGTTAGCAAAAGGATGATGCGAGTCATTCTCCACTTGTTCCTAAATAAATCAATAATTTTACTAAAACTGTTCTTATCAACCTGGGCTACTTAAACTCAGTGAAACTCCAAAATACTGGTGCAACTCAAGCACATCTTCCCTGTTTGGCTTGTACCTCGCAATGGCTCTGTGCACAACTTACAAATGTGCAAATTGCACGTGGTTGTTTTGCCCGTCCATGCAATCCTCAGGTGAAAAGGCAGTACTCGTTTTTACAGATGCAGGTTTTATTTTCCTATGGCCATGCTCCGGGCAAGCTCTTTGGCATTTTCCATCTCTCCGCTAAGGAAACATAGAGTGTGGCGGGAGGCAGGGGACCCAACAGAGACACGGTGAACACGCAGTACTGCAAATGCGTCCCAATTCACTTGCTGCTATACATGTATGTAAAGAATCTGTTGTTGGGAAATTCTGTCAACACTCTGGTTGTGTCAGGAAGATTAAAGGCCCTAATTTTATTTCCTTTCTTAGTTTGAGTGTTTGATTTTATATCTTCTCTCTTTTTTTTTTTTTTTCCTTTGGAAAAAGCTTACCTACCATGCTTCACTTCAAATACAGGAATCTCCTCATCTTAGGATGTGTGGGATGCTCTCACGTGCTAAATAACCAGTGCCAATGACCTCCTTTAGCTGCTAGTGATAACTGCTCCACCAAAATGTGCCCCTTAGAGGAGAGGTTCCCAAAGCCCTGTTCATGGGGCGTCACGATGGGACCTCCATATGGGAGCCAGCCTAGGGGTGCCCTGGGGAGCTGAGACTCCTTCTCTTGTCTTTCTTTCCAGGCCTACTGGGTACATGCCACCCTTGGGAGGGGTCCCAGCAAGGGGATGCAGCCCCTGCAGGGGCTTTTGCTGCGGAGGGCGACACGGGACCTGTCAGCTCCGTTTCTTTCCAGGCCTACTGGGTACATGCCACCCTTGGGAGGGGTCCCAGCAAGGTATCCCCCTTGATGCAGCCCCTGCAGGGGCTTTTGCTGGGGAGGGCGACACGGGACCTGTCAGCTCCGGGGCTCTGCACCCCACAGGGCAATGCTCAGCCCGGTGTCACCATGTCTGGAGGAAAGGCTGCAATTGCTGCAGCATCAGCAATGAGCTGGTTGTGTTGAGAAGGGCTACAAATAAAAAGAGCCTTTGTGGCCCCCGTACAAAGGCCTCCTGGTTGCTCTTTAAGAGCTCTGTTTGAGCGTGCATTGGCCCGGCTGGCTGCATCACTGCCTCCTTGGCACGGCGTTAATGCACGCGAGGGCAGCGGAGATGCTCTCAGCAGCAGGAAGAGCAACTTAAACACAGATGTTTGCGAGCGAAGCGGCTCGATGTACCAGTGGTGACACAACTCTGCTATGACAAATAATTTAGCAGGCCCAAAGAGGGCTTTCTCAGGCCCGCGAACATCATTAACTGTGACAAATAGAAAATTGTTCCCTAGCCAACGGCTTAAGTAGATTTACAAAAAGTGATTTATTTCTGTGCAGTTAGTAACAGCCCCAAAGCATTATTTTCATACATATATAAAAAAATGAAACCCCAGAATTTGGCTCATTTGCTGTGAGAAACAAAAAGCCTTCCCAACCACTTTGGCAAAAATTAGGTCTGGCTTTTAACAGGCTTGCTGTGGTCAAGAGCTGTGCTTCTCCCAAAAGTGATGTTGAATCCTCCAGGGAAGAGGCTGAAGCTCTTGTTGGGTGGGTGCAGGACACCTTGCTGCGACTGGCGTGGGGTGATGCTGATCTCGGCACACCTCCTCCTGGTCGTGCGAAGAAGTGGTGTCAGCGACATCCTCTTAGGGAGTCAGACGTTGCTGCCAATCTGATAAAGCAAGAGGTGTCCGATGTACGCCCGGGGAGTTTGATAATTCACATCAACAAAAGGAAACGGAGAGTCTGAAATGATGGAATGAAGAAAAGAAAACTCAAAACCACGGCTGCAATTTCCTACATTGTTTGTTACCTCTCATTTGCCAGTAGAGCTTCAACACCGTCAAGGCCAAATTTGCTTTTCCCTTTATTTCCCTATTCTACTTTTCTATTTACTTGCTCTGCGGCCACAATCTTTTTGTTTTTTTTTCTTGTATTTTTTTCCCCTGCGGAATCCAGGTAATCTTTCTTACAAGATATTTTTTAACTTGAAAAAAAATAGACAAACAACTCCCCCTTAACCCGGAAAGATTTAAATAATCAAGCAAACACACAAAACAAAGGACCTGAATGGATACTTTTTTAATTGGAGTTATTTATCCCTTTCTGTTAGATGCTGAGTTTTTCAGGGTACAGACTCAAATTCTCTGTTTGCAGAGTTCCTAATACAATATGGCCCATTTTCACTTGCCCTTTCGCCACCGTAATTGTAAGCATGAAAAAATAAACAAATGTCAATTTTAGACTAATTTCAGACTAATTTTCTTTTCTGTTCTTCCTCTTAAAATGTACTGAAAGACCTTAGATTTCCTCTGGTGTTCGGTAACCTGAAAAGAAACTTGATATAATACAATTGCTACCAAAGCACTATCACTTTGTGACATTCAGTTTATAAGGAAATGTGTGAAAGTGCGATCCATTCATGGTAATTTAAATGGATGTTTTGATTGGATTATGTAAGTATATTTGTGTTTACGTGTGTATGTGTGTGCGTGCATATATGCCATAATTTGTCAAAAGAGGTCACTCCATAAAAGTGAATTTAAACTTAATTTTACATTCTTCGTAAAAGTTCAAAGGCTAAGTTCAGTTTAACCTTGGCTCAGCAGAGCTTTTTCTTCTGATTTTTCAGGCTGATATGAAAATTGCTTGTGAAATAAAGACAAACATAGGTTCGCCTGAGAAGGCATTAATAATCCGATCCTTACATGTTTGTATAGAAGACAGGTACAATCCAGTGTTGATTGCTTCTTAGCTTCTCTTCGCTTTCACAGAAAATCCTGGGAGATAATACCAGGTCATCACAACCGAGCACTGGATCATTTTGCACCCACAAACAAACACTGGCAACTCTGAAGGGCGTAGCTAGCGATGGTTCATATGTGTGGGACTGATATATCCAGATACACAAGAGGAATCATTGCTGCAATAAATCACTTTTGGCATTTTACAATCCCCATTTGACCATTTTCCCAAACAAATTATTTAAAGTGTGTATTACATTATGTTTTTTAAATTTTGTTTTAAATAGAAACATTTTACAGGATGCCTAAAAGATTATTTTATGAGATAAACTTAGTGGTGAGTTTTCCAGTCTAAGTAAATAAGAATCCCATGGGAACTAAGAATTTGGGATACATTCAAACAAACACTGTAAAGTTTTGAGAAACGCCAAGTTCTTCGGAGATCGGTGTGTGTGTACTATGTGTTTGTATAGTCAACAATCTCAGAGCAATATGGTATGCCAGTTATTAATTCTGCTCATTGCAGATGGCTTCATTATGTGTATTTAATTTCAGTACTTAAGCAAACATACAAAAGTAGGGCTTACAAACTGCTTTAGGATACGATGGTTATGTACAGTCAAATGAAACGGAAACAAAATGGAAACAACTGATACTGCTTGGTCTGGAGGTAAATCTATATTGATGGGATTAAGCCATTCAGAAGCATCCCTCGACTTGAATAGCCCTAAAACCACCAATTGCTTTGTTTGCGGTGTCGAGAAGGTACTGATCCTTAATTTGCCGCAGCAGTTAAGTGCTCCAATTCCTCAGCGCAATAATTGCCACATGTTGAGTGTGCAGATGTCTAAACACGTGGGAGCACTTCCCTTTCCTAAAGACAAATGAAGATTTTCATTTTGTTTTGTAAACGTGTCAGGATTTATCACTTAGTCATGTGTCATGCATTAGGGTGTTTATACAATACGGCTTTCCACACCCTGGTTCTGGACTTCTACGATTTCAACAACAAGGCCGTGGAAGTAACAGGGGTTTGCCAAACCTTCCCCTTTTAACCCAAACCTTTGGCTGGACTAAAGAGAAGCATGAGCTGAGAGTGCCTAGCAAATGGTAAATGAGGTTATTCCCAAGAGCGAGACAAGTGGGATTCACCTATATCCTCAAAGACTGCTTGATAAAAGAGGCATCATCAGCAAGACAGGCGGACATGAAAAAAAACAAGATAAAAGTAAAATTGAAATGATGTCTACCAGCAGTAATTATGTGCATCCGTCCGTATTACCCTGGCACTGTGCTGAATTGCATCTGTAGCCTCTCCTCAGCCTCCATGTCCCACCCAAACACTGAATATCTGACTTTTTAAACTTTCCGTCTCATACAAATAGCTACATTTTAAAGCAATTTGTTTTGAAGTTTGAATATGTAACATCTTATCAGAGACAGGCTGACTGACTGTAATAATATTTCTGAAATAACTGTTCCATAGTGGAAACAGGAATGGGCAGAAGTTGGGAAGTTTGGAGGCGGCTTGGGCACCGAGCCCAAAGTTTACTTCATTTCAGCTTGGCGTTTCAGGCTGATGTTGGTGCGGCAGGTATGGAGCTGCTTGCACTGGGACGGAGGTCCAGGTCTGAACGTTCATATAGAGCGATGAACGTGTGGTTTGGGGTCCCGGTATACGGTCCGTCTCTCAGAAAGACTTTACAAACAAAGTCAGGATTAGCTGCTAAGATGTCAAAATAGCTAACTAGTGTTTCTAATGAGCTTTTGTCTTTTTTGATCTGAAAATAAAGATGATAAAAAGTGTCCAAGAAGGAAAATATCTCCCTCTACTCTGTTACCTTTTCAGGGGCGGATACTCCTTTTTTGTTTGCAGAAGGGGGGCGGGGAAAGCCCCGAACCAACAGTTATTTATCTATTACCAGACAAAGACTGTAAAGAAATCCAAGAAGAGCATCCCAGCACAAAAGCCTGAACTCTTTGACCTCTCAGGCCTCAGGCCTGGACAATTGGCCAAGCTGGGCTTTTTCCTGAGAACTGCCCGAGGGCAAAGGCTGAGAAAAGATGCACATTGTTCCCCCACGCCATCCATTAAACGCGAGGGCTGAAAGGCAAAAGGATCTTACCAGGTTAGAGCAGTGCTGAGAATGCAGCTTGACACTCATTTTCAAGGTAATGTAATAAAGGAAAAAAGTGAGTTGTAGAGATCTTAATTCTTTAAAATTTAAAAGCTAATTTTGTGTCTTTTAGTCAATTTCCTATGCAGGAAGGAAGAATTTATTAACTGACTTCTGATGTTAAATGGAGTGCTAATGGGCAAGTACAACGATTCAACAGGTGCCAAGTAGAAATATAGAGACATTATATCAATATTAATCTTAGAGCCTTGCAAAAGCCTGGGTAGGGGGTTTTATTAGGCAGGTTGTGATGGGAACACCCCTGCCATCCGCAAAGTGAAAAGGGGGTTTGTGTCTCCTGCTTAAAGCATTTGAATGCTCGCATTGCAAGGTGTTTTAATGGAAGATTATGAATTTTGTGCCATTGGAAATTGCTGTTTGGTGACAGAGGTTGTCCCGAGCTGGGAACTCCTCCTGGAAGAGACGCCTCCGAGCGGCGGTGCTCTGTACGTGCCTCGGCCAGGGCAGTCAAGGCAGCAGCGATGCTGGAGAGCAAAAGTATTTCCAGCATTGAACACTCAGCTGGAAACCTGAACACCCATTATTAGTCTGGATAGAAGTCAAAAGAATAGTTGAACCTGGTAAAAATCTACACAACCGCTATTTTACAGACAGATCTTCTGCCAGTAAACAAATGCTGACTCTAATGTACTTCTGATTTTGACCCCTGGGTTGAAAATTTTCTGTATAAACACCAGCTGATGAAGAGGTCACTTTGTTTTCAAGACAAGACTCTCAGAGTCGCACCCCACACAGCAGGTCCCTGATCCAGATAAAAGACTTCAAAATGTCCAGCAATAATTTTCACCGAACAATTTTTTCATTGTTCCAAGCTGTCAAATTATTAGTGGGAAAGGATTAGTGGGAAAGGGAAAATGGTTTTGTCTAAACATCATATTCAGGCGAAAAAAATAATAATCCATTTTGATGTTTTCAGGTAGAAAAGTTCCACATTTTACACACAAGAGGGTTTGAAAATTTCAAGATGTAAGCTAAGTGTAATTTTAAAAATGACAAAACAAAATCAAAAGAAAACATTTTGATGTTTCACAGTACAACCTTTTTTTTTAATCCAGCTGCACATATTTTCTGGTTGAAAGTGTGTTTTTTGCAGACTAACAACTTTTTCATTTCATACCAAAACCAAATAAAAAGGAAGACACAGAAATTCCCTGGAATTGGAGAACTATTTGTCTGTAGCTCTGCTTGTCTTCACTAATGCATTAAAAATAATAAACAATAGGGATATCTGGCAGCACTGAAATAATAATAAAAATTTCAGTGGAAAAAGGGGGACTCAGTTACCTGGAAACCTGCTTCTCAGGGTTTTGACTCCTGTGAGATTTACCGCCTTATCTGCCTGGCTTTATTTTTCAATGTTGGTTTTGAAGTAGCAGAAATGACCTTTGCTGAAATTGCCCCACAAATTGCGTACAGGTAACAAATTATGCCAACCCCGCTATGGCACAAATAGGCAAGGTGATATCACCTCATCAACAGCCCCTTTTCTAAGGAAGGTTTCACTGTGTGACAGCCACCGGGAACTTCTCAGCCTGCTGCTGTGTGTAGTCAGAGAATAAACGTCCCTGCTCCCAACCTTTCATGCTAGACTTAGTTGAAGCCACTGCGGAGATTTCGCCTTCCTCCGAAGGTACGAAGTTCGGAGCCCCCCCGGCCCTGCCTCAGCGCTGCACCGAGCTTCGTGCAGGAGGATGCTCGGAGCATCGGCAGCAAAGAGTTTTCGGGGAGTCCACCCCTTTCCAGAGAAGCAGTAGCAACCCCAGCCCTCTGCTCAGCCCCTTTCGAGAGGATGTTGCACAACCCGGCTGCATCGTGTTCTTACTCTCTCGTGTCCCTTTGCGAGCGGTGTCGTAAACAGCATCTTATTCATTTCAGCGGCATGCTGCGGAGGAGAAATATCACACGGTAATCCTGCGTAGCCGGGGCCAGAAAAGGAAATAAAAACTGCGCAATGCGAATGACACAGACTCTGGGGCTGCTTGACACCAGGCTCTATTTTTTTTCTCTGTGTGAAAATGGTAACAGGCTTTATCTCACATGAAGAGTTAGTTTCCTGTTCTAATAATAGTAATGGTAATCATAACAATGATCATAATAAAAATCCCCCCCAAATCCAATGGATATTTTTTGGGTTCCAGCATCATCTAAGCATTCCGCCCACTCCCTTAACTTTATAAATCAAAAGTAGCCCCAAAGAATTCAGCTCAGTTTTGTACATGTGGAAATATGCTGGGACCGGTAACACCTCCCATTGCAAGCCCAAAATGAGATTTGAAAAAAACAAGACAGTTAAACCCCCCGAATCAGGGAATACCAGTGCTGGGGTGCAAGGGAGTGTGTGTGTGGGGCGGAGATTTGAACATGCAGTGCTATTGTTTAGCAAAACTTTATGAAAGAAAAATAATAATGTCAAGTTCTGTAGCTGCTAGATGTATTCAATTATTTTTTATTCAAATATAAATATTTAAGATACTGAAAAGCTGCTTTCTCTACTCCCTTAAAAATTCCAAACTGTACAACCAGTTCCCATAAATGACTAATCTTATTTTAAATGAAGCTAATTTTTGGCTAGGTCTTGAGAAGAAAAAAATATTGGATCTGCAACAAAATCCATATTTTCCCCCCGCACTGTATCTTAAAAATGCATCCAGACTAACAGCTTGTTTCCAGATGATATTGGATGCTCCTTTTAGTTTCCAAAATAAGGTTTTTGAATCTGGCTGTGTGACACGGAGATCGGATACAGGTTCTAGATTTTTACCCCCTCCGCTTTGCAAGATTCAGGCTGGACTACCTGCACAAGCTGCTGGGGGGAAAAAGAAAGGAAAAAAAGAGGGTTTGCAAAATCTGGACCTGGGATTTGAAGTGGAAGAGCGCAGTCCTTCCCCCCTATGGCGGGTGGATTTATTGGGTGTCACGATGACACAATGTGTCTATTCGAAGCCGAAGAAAGCCCCCTACTTAACCTTCATCTTTTTGTGTGTGCACGTACCAGAAGGCACCACACTGTTGCTGGAAAGCAAATAATTAGTGACATGTTCTGTAACACCATTGCTATTTAAAGCTAAATCAGTGGGTTAATGCTTCTCGAAATGTGACATCCATGAGGGATTCTCGCTCCAGTACTGTTAGTCACTTGGTGGTCTCCGGAGTGACAGGATCAATGCCCTGAGTTTTAAAAGTCTTGGTTGCAACAGGAAAAAGTGATTATTGGATAAATTTAGGGGGGAGCAGGGTGGGTGTTGGGGGGGATCCTGCAGGGACGGACTCTTTCTCCTCAAAGAGCCCCACGGGGGATGCGGGTCCTCAGCCCTTTCGTTACCCTTCACCCCGGCACACTTGCTGCGGCCCCTCTCCTTGCAGGCCGGTGGGGTAAGGAAAAGCGTGTGAGATCACCTTCTGAATTGTAAAATCCCTGAAGGCGGAGCCCAGGGCTCCCTGGGCATCTGCACAGCACTAAACACTCTGACGGGCTCAAAAGAATGAATCCTGAGAGTTTGTAATTACACGCCAAAGATATAGAGAGAGACTCTGCTGTTGATTTTGCTCAAAGAACTGAAGCAAAGCCATTCTTCATTAGGGCAAATGGCCTGAACAAAACTCTTTGCATGGGTGAGAATAAAATCCAAAAGCATTGAGGAAAGGGAAAAAAAAAAAAAAAAGAGGAAGAAATAAAACAGTCAAATCACATTTTACTTCTTCTTACCCAGGAGATTGACACAGTAGCTTTTTTTTCTCCTTCCCATTTTCCATTAAGCTGGTTCTTTAAAACACATCTGAACTTTTCCCATCCTGACGATTCCCACGGACAATTGGCAGAGAATCTAGGACAACTTGCAATACTGGGATTTTTTCCAGGCATGAGTAACTTGTTAAAAAGCCACTATTTCCCTAATACTAACAGTAAACAGAGTTCACATCCACATGAAATCCTCTGTGACCCATCGGGGAAAGTTTTTTGTATATTTATATAGAGAGATATATGAAATCATTTAATTCCTTTATCCATCAAGCACTTGGAACTCAGCATGTCCGTTTATATTTCACTTATAAAAATAAATATACACATGCATGCCAGGCTAGATTTAAAGGTATCCTTTTCCCCCAGTTGACAGCTCCATGCCTGTAGTTTTATAAGGGAAAGCTTTAGAAAGAACAGTATTTAAAATAAAGTCACTGAGCCATGTTTTATGTCATGTTGATAAAATATAACTCCATCACACCTGCTGCTCCTACTACTTTGGGTGGTGGACAACTCTGTTGAGACACTACTTTCCAAATTTCTGAGCATTTAGGAATTTGTGCTATTGGGCAAGCAGAGATTTCAGGCAGACGTCTGCTGTCTAGATGTATTCTATGTACAATGATTTCAAAACATCCCCAAGTGATCTATTGATGTTAGCAGGTATCTATCTAAACTAAATCTATTTTGGAGTATGAAGGCCAAATTGTGGTAACATTTGAAGTCCTGCCCACACTGCGTCCCACCACAGAAATGGCTTCTGCCTAGGTAGCTCAAAAAAGTTGACAATATCTAAAAATAGATATGGTCTATTTAAGACTATTTCATAGTCTAAAAATATCAGGCAGCCCTTGTAAAGGGCTGGGACGATGGCATGTGAGAGGGCTGGCAAACTCGGGTTTGCCTATGGCTGAAGTGGGGGTGCTGTACGGGATGCACGGAATAGATGCTATCAGCTTCAGTGCAAGTGCCTGGTGGACCTGATTCCCTTTTCAAGAATGGCTATCAAAGGCAGTGTAGATGTTTCCAGTAGGATCACGCTCACTGTAGTAACCGGCCCTGTATTTTGAGAGCTGGACAGAAATTGGGAGCCCTGCACTCTATTCACAACTCCCCTGCAACTCTCCTGCTCAAATCTGTTCTCCTGGCTATGCCTCAGTTTACCTACAGAAAAAAAAAACAAAACCCAGAATGAGCAAAATACTTTGTAAAACACTTTGAAATTTGTTTAATCCTAATTATAATCATGTAATCTTAAATCATATGGCTAGAGTTCAGCGATGTGCAGACTTTTCCATGTTTCTGACTTTTTCCCATCCAAAAAGAGTGTGAAAAGACAAAGCTGTGATTTCTTTCCAGAAGGGATTTCCAGAAAACATTGGTTTTTGAAAGAATCAAAAGAAAACACACTGGCTTGGGACTGCTTTCCTCTTGGAAGGCTTTGTCAACCTCACACTCCCTGCAAGTGAAATTAGGTGTGTTTGCCCAGTATTTTACAGGCAGACCTGATCTCAGCTCTTGGGTCTGTCCACAAAACACCATTCTTATTAACAAGAGCCATTAACAAGCCTCTTCCATCAGGCTAATTTCCTCGGTGGGCTGTGGTTTCTTTGTTCGTTGGCAAAGTGGACACTTTCCTTGGGAAAATACCTCTTAAAAAAAGGGAATTATCTGGTCAGAAGAGCATTTTGACTTAAATGTTCCCAATCGTGCTTACTATTTAGTGCTGATTTAGGTAGGGAGGGTGGGCAAAGTTGAAGATTGACAGTGCCACAGACCAGAATGATTCCCAAACAGCCCAAATCCTCCAGCTTCCCGTGCCACAAAGCACAGGGCAAAAGTGGAGCATCCACAGAGACTGGAGAAAAGAGGATATCCCCAAAACCATCCAGGACCTGAAGATTTCTGGCTCCACCTCCTGCAGAAGGAAGAGAAACCAAGGTCCCTCTGTTTATTCCATGTGTTCTGTCTTTGCATCTCTAGGCATCAAAGTAATTTCCCTTGTCTTGCACAAGAGAAACTCTTTTGGATTTGGTTTTTGTTTAGTGGAGCCCTTCATTTAGACTCACAGGATATTCTGGAAAGCTTTGAGGGTCTCATAACACATTTCAGCCAAGTGCTTTTGTGTTTTCCTTCAGTGTCTACGTGGCAAAATGAATATATGATAGTTCAGTCTTCACTTCTCTATTTCAGGGACACCTTTTGGAGTTGATTGCAGAAGAAAATCAGCAAAAACATATGAGGGAATGTCCCCCCCAAATTATTCCTATGACGTACCTGTTTAGAAGCAGCAAATTGATCACTAACTCTGCATCTAAAAAGTACCACTAAATTCATAGCCAGGCATCTATACAGGAGGATTTATAAGGCTCCTTTTGGCATTATGCCCCTACCCACTGTCTGGTGAGAAACCCTGAAAAACAAACCAGATCCTTCCTTGGAATTATGGTATATGAAATCTCCCATTATAATAGTGATCCGGCAATAAAACCAACCAAAACCAAACAGAATTGATTCCATCTCTGAAGGCTTAGTGTGATACATTTGCTAGAGTTTTATTAGTTCTGGCATAATGAAAAGTATTCTGCATTTAAATAAAGTAAAAGTATGGTAGTTACAGCAACAGGCTGTATTTTTGCTCTTTGGATGAAACGTTTCAATCTTGCTGGGAATAAGCAAATCGCTTTTCCCAGCTCCTCAAGAAGTCAGTGCCAATCTTGTAAACTCTTTTAGATCTTCTCGAAGTACAGCTGAGGCCAGGATCAGTTTTTTTCTATGCAGTTACATTGCTAGCCTTCCCCGTCTAATGGGTATTCCTTTCACTCAGGAGTTCAGGACCAGGCCCAGAGAGTAAAAAACATTTTACCTAAAAAACCCCTTTGTGACTAAATCTAGAAAGTAGATTTGAACCCCTCCTTTCAGCATTAACCATGTCCTCAACTGTCCATAAGTCACGTTTGAGGACTTCTATGAGAAGGAACAGGGAGGTGTTCTGTGGGAGCGCCTTGTATTTAATTCTCATGGAGCTCAAGTCGTTTTAAAGGATGAGAAAGTTAGTGTAATGTTTTTCTCTTTATTTGTGGTGCCTCAAATTACTTTTTATGAAGTTATTTGTACACATTTCGGCACTTCCTGTTTGGGAGCAGACGTGGAAGCTGAAATACCATGAGAAAAACTTCTTATCCTGATGGCAATTTAGATCTGGCTAAAAGGAGGATGCACTTAAAATCCTCACAGAACTCCTGTTTTTTATCCAAGTTCTCCCCTGATTTACAGACAAAAGATGTATTCTGACTGGCGGACCAGATATTTTCTGATTTTTAGACCACACAAATATTGAAAGTTTGGCTCTTAACTGGACTTTGAGGTTTGGAGTTTCACTAGATAATATCTAACAACTAGAATGTCAGGGTGAGATTAAGTGACTTCTCTACCAGGAAGATTTTAGGCTGGTCTAATCTGAAAGTAAATCTTGCTTTAATTTGTAAAAATGGTATATTCACTTCTATGTCCCACCAACCTATTTACAATTCGTGTTCTATGTGCTGCAGATGTTGTAAAAAATGTTGGGTTTTTTCAATGGTCTTATGTCACAGGTATTTTTTTTTTGTTGGCTCAGAGCAAGAGAAAGAATGCAGCATTGCCATCAACAGATGCACCACCAAACAACCCAGTTCTGTCTGACTTGGTTCTTGGCATCTGTGTGCTATTTCTGTCAAACTCAATCAAACTGAGTGTTAATTTTTGAAGCAAAACCCCTATGATCATTTCACTTGTGATGTAAGCCAGATCTAACCTCAAGACTGCCAAAGGCCAGAAGTCAATGACCCAATTTTGCATGCCATGCAGCCCCCTATCAGTAGTCAGTGCTTTTCCCGTTCCTCATTCCTACTCATGTAGATTATTCATTCTTTGTGAAATTTGTTATAGATGCTAAATACAGTATTTATATAAAATGCATCCTGGTCGCAACTTTAAGAAGCTTTGTCTACAGCACAGTGTGGCAAGTAGATCCCAGAGTGCATGTCAGGTAAGCACAAAACCTCATGCAGACGGGAGTCTAACTTTGCGAAGGGAAATACTTCCACTAAGCCTTAGTGCAACTGCAATTGAATGCTGAGAGTCCCCAGTGAAAAGCTTTAGTGAGAAATTTGTGCTTGGTTAATGCAATTATGGAGCTTTCTCTAATTGCTCACTCACTTGGAATATAAAATGGAGTAATCTGAGTATTTTAGGACCTTTCTACTCTGATTATACTGTAGACCCTAGTGGGACAAGATTTTGACCTAGATTTCTGCATTCACCTGAGCTGAACTTGGGTTATGATGGTTCGTCAGTGTTGGTCGTCTTTGATTTCTTTTCACTTTTTTTTTGCTCCTGAGGCAAGGAATGCAAAATCCTACCAGTACAAATTTAGCTTGTGTTTTGCAAAAATAGTAAATAGCAACCCAGGTCAATTAGAGAATTTCAACAAACTGGAAAAGAGCCATGCTAAATAAAAAAAGGGGAGGGGAAAGGACAGAGTGGCTTCATACATTGATAATATCTTCCTACCTTTCTTTTGATCAGCAGGAGCACTGTGTAATGAGGCAGGGGAATGTCTTCTCTCTGGGAATGCATATATTCAGAGTTGGTGACAGCATGAAACCTCTGCATATTTGGTCTCCCAATCCCACAACCTCTTCTGCTTTTGCAGACTTCATCTTCCCCCATGCATAGACTGACTTTGGGGAAACCTCCTTTTTTAGGACAGCACGAGGTTCACAGCCATCTGTGAACCCTATCTTGAGTGGAAAAGATGTAGAGAAGATGCAGTGAGACAGGAAATAATAGACTCAGTTATGTACAGAATTATAGTAAATAAATACAACAGAGATAAAGAAGTATTAACTGGACTGTGAAACAGTTGTTGGCTGAATTCATTTCAAGTTGGTTAAAGTATGGCAAGTTAACAGAATTTCATACCGAAATTCCCTCTAAGGTGCATGTCCGGTTGAAAGTACTGAAAGAACTTAAGTACCTTATTAGTTCTTAAACTATTTAGTAGAACTGGATGGAAAAGTAAGACTAGGAAATAACTAATTTGTCCATGATTTTGTTCCTTGCCCAGTCCCATTTTCTGACAAAATTTATTTAAGCAACGTATTTTTGACGTATTTAACTGCAGCAATGATCTAGACATTGTCAGTCCCCTGCATATTTTCCTTTTGTTGTTACTGTTTATCCCAAATCCATATAAACAGAGGATATTTGCTTCAGCTGGCTTGCACACAGAGCCTGCAGCATGTGAAAAGTTAAAAGTAGTCAGGCTGTGACGGTGTCGGTGGTTGCTGGTCTCTGAACGCAATTCCAAATGCACAAGTCTATTTTTAGAACACTACATTCCTTTTCATTTTTTTTCTTTTTAAACCATAACCTTCAAGAAAAGGCTGTGATATATATTACAGCCACACAGGGCTGAAAAAAAAATAGTAATATCGCATTAGCAGTGAAACAATAATCCTGCTGCCAAATGTACAAATATTCACTAATAACTGCCGCGGTCCTGCAGGCCCGGAGGAGTGCTTCATCTTATTCTTCTGGTCTGGTTTTTGACAGAGGGCTTCCCTTAAATCCATCCGCCACTCAGCTGTTCACAGCTCTCTGATTCATACCATCCCGCTCTGCCGGAGCGAGCGCTCACGCTGGCGTGGTGTTGTGCGGGGTCCCACGGCCGAGGTGATGCCGCACCCCGGGGTGCTCTGGGCTTGGTGCTGCTGCTGGTGTGCATCGCAGGAGGGCAAGTGGGGCACCGGGAAGGAAAGCGAAAGACAGACAGGCTCCCGCGTTTGCTTTTATTGAGGTGGTGCTCGTTGTATTTGCTTATTATAGTCGAAGAAACGCAGTGGATGCTCACGTGTACATGGAAACGGCCGGTGTTCCCCAGGTGAACCCGGCTACAGCAGAAGACCACCATAAACTGTGCTGCCTAGACCTAAAGGGAACATCTATGAAATTAATTGGTGCTTTCAAATAAAAGGCATTTAATGTAAAACTGATAAATCCATTAAATGCGTATTACGACTGCCGTTGCTTTATTCAGGCAAAAGATTTATTCATGGAACAGTTTGCTATTGCCTGTGCAGTTATCAGTGAATAATGATCTGGTGGTTTCATGCCTGAATTCCAGGTAGATAATAAAAAGAAAACAAAAGGATTAATGCATTTTATCTATTTCTCTTCCATTTCTATGCATGCAACCCCCTGCAGAGCTGCAGACATGCAAATAAGAGCAGAGAAATTGGTCTGATACTGTAACTCCTGTGCGGCTGTGTATGCAACGCGCTGACGTTTGTAAAGCTGTGGTTGTTATATCGCTGTAAGTGTGGAGGAATTGTGGGAACATGCAAAGTCCATCAGTAGGAGCTCAAAACACACATTTGCCAAGGTGCAGTTTCCCCAAAAGAGCCCAAGAGCCCTGAAATCAAGTCTCCAACTGAAACTCCACAACGCGCCCCCCGGCTCCCCGCAGTGCTTTGCTTCGCCTTTTGGGTCCGTGGTGTTCATCTCCACACAAAAGCATGTACTATCCCTGCGGGTAAACCCTCAAAACATGCTCTTACTTTATCCACAAGTCAGGGGAGCAGCTGGGAGACATTGTGGTTTTCCTCTTTTTTTTTTTCCTCTTTTTTTTTTCTTTGTTTGCTGCCCCATCTCTGACTTGGAGGGTCAAATCCATGGCAAGTTCATTTCTGGGCCAACTCTGCCAAATTATATGATGTGAATTAATGTCTACTAGAGCTTAGAACAGCAAACTCTGATTTAAGCTCTTAGGTTGAACTTGTCTACAATTGTTGAGGTGAAAGGCCAGTTCATACCCATTAATTAACCTAATCCATCTCAATCTACTTTATTTTATACCTTTTAGGGTTTGTGACTCTAAGAAATATATTTAGATAAAGCAATGCTGTTAAAATCCAAGAACATTAATAAAGACACCACCCACCATTGGTTTATGCTGGAGATCACTTCAAGCATTTTTTAAATGCTGGGAGCTAATTTAATTATATATTTGTTAGTTAGTTCCAACACACTGAGCAGTTTTCTATCCAACTGATTCAAATAAGCATTCCATTAATGTCAGGGTTATTCTTGATTCTGACTTTTAGTCCGTTTGTAGTAATTTCGTTAATAGGCAACATTATTGTTAGACTCCCCCTGCTTTTTCCTTCCACCTCCTCCCTTATTTTGGTTCTAGTACTAAAACACATGAAAATGAGGGAGTGCAATTACCTTGCGAAATCTGAACCTAAATACGACCCCTAAGTACAGCTTTTAAGGGCCGTTGTATACAGCAGCAGGCAGAGAATATTCAGAAAGATTAGCAAGGTTCAAGCTTTATCTAAAAGCATATGGGAATTTCTTAAGAGGATCTAATCTAAAAATAGGATTAAGACATATTACCAGATGTCTATCCCCTAAATATTCATTTTTAAACTGAAGATATTTAATGACTGAGTAATATTTAATAAGTTATTAGTTGACCGTAGAGGCTTCTGAAATTGAAATTCCTTGGAAATGTCTATCACGATAATAATTAATAAAGATTTTAAAACAGCATCTTCATCGGAATGGTTTTCTGCCATATTATAGAAGCCCATTTTTTAAAAGTATGGGCTGTTTTAGATTTTTCGTTTTTTTTTTTTTAATAATATACAGAGAACAGAAAATCATGTATGTCCTAACATTGAAATACATAAAGCTCAGTGGAAATGAGCAGAAAGCAGTCATGAATGGTTTGAGATTTTATTTGTAAGAATGAAATAAGCATCTACATATTTATCCATTTTTATCTGAATGTTTTTATCCTGGAAAACAGTCCAGAACTACAGAGCAGCATGTGATATTTAGGCAAGATGCAGTTAGGGTGTTTCGTGTGGCTGTGCCTCGCATGTGGCCCCTACATTATAGGATACAGTCAGACAGCTCATTTAAGGTACAGCAGATCTTATTGATCTCAGCATCTACGAAAACCTGGAGTGCATCTGAAAGAAAGCATTTCTCAAAGATTTAAGTTTTCTACAATCAGATAAATGAAGAAAAGCTGCAATGATGGTAGTACAGGAATTCTAGTACAGTCAGAAATGTGGGAGCATGCAGATTAGCCCTGATCCACTTTTATGTTTGGATTTCTATCCCAAATTTTCTAATACATGACCACACTTGAATCTTGGGTTGTGTTTTTTTGCTGCTAAAAGTTATGGTAAATCTGAAGGCTGGGCCCAGATGGAGGTTACCTGCTCAAAGTCATGAGGTAAGCCAAAGTCAGAGTTCTCCTGAGATATCTCATCATTAACTCTCCTATAGGCACGATGCCTGTAGCTACGTCAAGAATATCATCCAAGTATGTTTCTTGTGATAGTTGGACACGTGTTTCACAGAGGAGAGGAATATCTGAAGGATATAATAACAGGGGCTTTTTATTGGATTTCCTCCCCTCTTCCCTGTTGAAGTTTTTTTAAAAGTCCCAGTTAGCTATAATAAAAAAAAAATATTTTAACCACTTTTGCAATTCTTAGACTTTCTCCTGAACTTGAAGGCTCTATGTACCTTCAATAAATTCTAGTTGCACCAGTTCCCTCACCTGGAGAAATCTAGTGTCTTTCAATAGGAAAAGACAGAGAATGAAAATCTTCCTTCCAGGGTGGCAGAGGCAAAAATGCTGGATTTGTGGAAAAGCATGAAACTCCTAATCATTTCCAGGGTTTCACCCATTGCCGTAGCTAAGGAGAAGCTCTGGAAGATGAAGGAGGAACAGTGACGGGAAGCTAGTGGAGCTGTGGTAGCCTTATAGTAACACCTGGAAATGGTGCTCCCTTCTTCCTCCCCTTCAGACCTGCTGGAGGCTGGCACATAAAACCTGAGACACAGCTATGCCTAGGGGGGAAATTTAGCTGACGTGTTTTACGGTTGTTGTTTTGAGGCACTGATAAAGCCAAGCACTAGGGAATAGTTTGTTTGAAGTGTGTGCGTGCTCCATTCTGTGCAGGATGGGAATTATCAGTTTATATGCCAATCAGATAATCACAGTGGAGAATAACTGGCAAGTGTGATGTTGATGTTTTGGCTGAGGGATGAAGAGGACTGTTTCTTCTTCCCCTTCATGTACCTAAAATTTTGGCTCCTAGCAAACTTGGGAATCCAATACACATCCAGGTTTTTATTGTGCTTTATTGTGTTTTATTTTATTTTTTGTCCAGCCAGAATAATTAGTTATAGGAAAGAAAATATAGTGGAAGCAAACATTCCTGGAGAGATCTTTCCATTCTTTTTTTTTTCCTTCATCACTTGCCAACCGCAGGCTCTGCACTTGGCTTCTCAAGCAGGAAGAGAAAAGGAAAGATAAAGGGACAAAAAAAATTTCTGCACCTCATGCTTGAAATATTTTTGCTTTCATTGGTGAGAGGAAGACATCAACCTAGGACCAGGCTGGACGCAAGCATTACATGTACACTGTGAGTCTCAGTGCCCTAATAATCAGCAATACTATCCCTCAAACAGGTTAGCTAATAACAAGAATGAAGGTTAGTCCAGCAATTAATGTGCTAGTCTGAACTTGATAAATGTGAATTCAAATCCTTGTTCTTGTTCTTGTCGTGTTTGCATGTTGCACCATAAAGTTAGCTGTCTGAGACCAGATGCACAAAGATACTTATGAACCCAGCTTTATATTGAAATTACAAATAGGACATTTTTTAGGGATGGAACATGCGTGCCCGACTTTCAGTGTGGTCCTGGCCTCTAGTCTCTTGTTACTTGAATGAGTGCAAAGAGCCCTTTTCCATACAAAAGCAGTGCTTTAAAGAAAAATAAATGAAAGAGTACACAAGTATTACAGTGAAAGAGATGGAAGTTCAGCATTTCTTAGTGTCAGGTCACATGTTAGAAAGACTTATTCTCCCATGACCCAAAAACTCATACCTATGTATATTTATGAAATATGTAGCAGATTATTTTTCTAGGCTACCCTAGTCCACAGTCAAGAAGCTGAAATGTGGCCATTTGTATAGTGTTTCAACTTTTATAGTCACCTGGAGAGGCAGAGAATTTTGCAAAGCGTGTAGTGGATGCTATGTGACAGAATGGCAGGCAATGACTATAGCAATGCCACACACACTCTGCAACAGTTGGGAAGGAAAAAATGTGATAAAATTCTCCCATTCACTAGAAGGCTTCAGTTTTCTGTGGGGGATCTTTCTGAGATAGGAAATTGCTCTTAGAGCTCACAGCAAAGCTCCAAACATAGATCCTAAATATGCAGACTTCAAGTGGAGCATGAGGAGACTTTCTACATAGAAGGTATCTATACCTGTAGGCTGCTTATCAGCCAAATCCTTTCTTCCCCTTGGAAAGTTTCCTTCATTGATCTTCATGAAGCCTCTCTAGTCTGCATTGATCACAGGTCTGTGACAGAGACAGTTTCACTTGCAGTCTTGCAGCCCTTGATTTCTAACGAAGTAGACTTTTTGCTACACGTGAGACTCGATTGGCACGAAGTGGGAAGGAGCAGTGAATTCTGGCTGGGTTACTATTATATAAAACAATCCCCTCCTCCAAGGTTAGTGTGTCTGGGTGTGTACGTATGTCTGCCTGTGTGTACACTCAGAGGGTGATTCTGATCAAAGCTATCCCTTCTTGGCCTGTATCTTCATGCTGACGCAATCTTGACACGGCTAAGATGATATTCTGGTATGGGAAATAAAAGCATAGAATAAAAAGGCTTTATTTGCTCTCCAGATTCCATACAATTTTGCCTTACACATTCTTTACTCTGGCCCTCTTCTCCCCATCAGTTGCCAAACTAAAGTTTTGTACCGGGCCATTAAAGAAAAAGTGAAAACAAAACTTTTATTGACATGAACACTTTTTTTTTCCTCTCTCTCTTCGCCATTGGGGCCTCAGCTAAAGTGACCTGAGGCTAAATAGGCTCTCAAAGAAAGCTTTCTTGCCAAAGAAATGTCATTGCTGTTAAACAGTACTAATGAATGCATAGATTTAGAACCTTATTTACATTGAAATTTGTTTAGTAAGCCAAGTTAGGTCTGAAAATTGGGACAAACTGTTTCCTCAATAATTTAATAACTCCAAAGACCTCGTCCATTTGGAAAAGGCAGAGCCCCACCATCCACTTACAAATGCAAAGTCACGTTTCCCAAAATTGAATAAAATGCTAATAATACAGCAGATCCACAGATCAGCAAGTAAAGTGGCTTTTAGCTCTGAGTTCAGCTGGAGACAGAGTGAATAACAACAGTCAGCTTACTCTGTCCTAAGCAAAATGGTTTTATTCCATCAATTGCCTGTGTTTCAAGTGTTTTGAAGGGTTCACATTTATTTTCGTAACCTCACTGAATTTGGCACCCTTGCCAGTAGTGCTGGAACTTTTAAATCAGGAGCTTTTCATTGAAACAGGCCAATTAACTCACTCGGGTCACATTCCCTATATGAACTGCTTTTAATGGCGAGCCGTACCACCCATTTGTGGCAAACAAAATCCATAAAGAAAAACAAATTAATTCCTTTCAGTGAGTGCTTCCCAGGGGAAAGCATATATCAGCTGGGTAACCAAATATGGGACACTTGGACACATAAATAAAAAGTCCCTCCATCACACACCTCCCCAAAAGTTATTGTGTCTGTTTTGTGGAAACTATAACACCTATTCCTACATCTTATGGATCAGTATTTCTGCAAAATCTGGTTTTGGTCTCTTCTGAGTCAGGTTGCCTTGGTGCAGAGGCTTGAATTTTATCCAGATACAGCATGGGAAGCGTGGAAACCAATTTATAGCCTGGGTCCAGGCTGAATTACAGAGTAGTTTTCTGCTCTGTCCCTTAGAGACAGAAATGAGTTTTCTAGAATAAAGACAACAGTTCCCATCTAAGGCATAAGTTGGAGGTAGCATTGATTTGGGAATTTATTCTCAGACGAAAGTTGAATACTCAATATATTATGAAACATGCAGGGCCCTGTGAAAAATAAAGGTACCTACGCATGCCCTATATTCCATTGTCATAGAGCAGGCTATAAGAAACCCTACCACAGAGCCAGATGCCACAGAGGTCAGACTTTGATATCAAAGCTTGGACAGTCATCCATCATTTTGGAGCTTGTGCTTTTTCCACTAGACTACGCTTATGCTGAATTCCAGTTCCAAAATTGATTCACAGTGTCCCACTACTATCATTTAAAATAGTATTTTAAATGGAAATAAACCAATGCAACCGGGCCGTTATAACTCTTCTCCTGAAACTGAGGTAGCGAGGAAACAAGAGAGACACCGGTAATGTCTAAATATTTGAAATATGTCTGAAAAATGATATGCTGCTCCCATCCAGCAAACATTTTGTGGAACATGGCAGGTCTCAGCTAAAACTGAAGAGCCCCCAAACAAATCTACCTTCTTCACTACAAACTGTTAGGAAATACATTTTTGAAGCCGAGCCTCTATCAGAATATGTTATTACATGACACTGTAACCTTTTTCCCTCCAGAAAACCACCCTTTATGAATAAAACATAGGTGACCTTTAAAAACTTAGCAGTTGTACTAGGTGATTGCATATTAACAAGCTTTTTGAGGAACTAGGACAGGCACTGTACGTTTCAGTTAAGGACAGATAATAGAACTATTCAAATAATTTATTATTTAATACAATATAGGGAAGTGTAAGAAAACTACCTCAACAAGAGTCTGCTTAAATTTTTGTAAGTATAATTTTATGTGGCTCCCCCCATTCATCTAAATTATATAGTCAGTGCTAAATGAAAGACTTCCTTTTAAAGGACAACTCTGATTCTCCTTTGCTTGAAGTTTATGAACAGCTTTGGTTTGAGGCCACTTGATCGGACAAGTTGCAGTGACTACTAGGCATTTTTCATACGTGATCAAAGGTGTCTAAGGCTTTCTGTCCTCCCTTTGCCAGGATAAAGGGTTTGGAGACAAGGCCTGAGCTGATTTAAACCCATAGAAATCCTGGGACATCAAGGTATACACAGCAATATATGTGGATAAAGAGGACTCAGTCTTTTGGCTGGCTTTCTTTCTCTAAGAAAGGCTCCTGACTTTATTTGATCATCTCTATTGAAGCCAAGTGAAGAAAAGAGAGAGTAGGTTCATACCAAAGAGAACATTTCTACCACAGGGATCACTTTGGAAATTCATGACATTTATGTTTGAATAATTACAGTAAATGTCATGTTCTTGCATGGGCCTTCCTTCATTCCAGCTGCTCTCACTAGTTCTACCTGGTTATCTACGGTAGAAATTTAGGGTGCTATTCTGATGTCCTCCAGCTCTTGTTTGGTCCATCATCTTGGCATCTCTCCTTAATTATGCATTCAGTACATGGGGACCTGACAGATAAGAAAAGTAAATTGCTCAGCATTTTTTCTCAAGGTTTTTTTTTCTACCTAAAGTACAATCCTGTTGCATGTGAGCAAGATTCCTTCTTCTACTGAAGGATGTAATGGTCTTACACCTCATACCACGTAAGCAGTCAATTCCCCAGTTTAGCAAAGACGAAATAGCAGCTTAGCCACTGCAGAAATACAAATGATTATTTTAAAACCCAATACCCAATGCATCACCCTCCCTGAATTTATCAGCTGGAATCCTGTAAGGCTAAATTCAAATGACAATACTGATAAAACATGCCCTATTGCTTTTTTCTTTGCACCATCTCAGGTATAATTGCCTTAAGGTGACTAGATGTTACTTCAACCTTTTGGTACATAAGCTGTTTCCTCCGAGTATTAGAACTATATCCAGGCAAGGAAGAGAAAAAATCACTGACATTCGTCATTTTAGCATTTAGGCTTCTTAGGTTGGCTGAAAAGTTTCCAAGTGGGAGTCTTGGGGGTGTTGAGTGTGTGTAACTTTCCCTAGTGTAGGCAGAACACACGGTGGTTTACCCTTTGAACCACTGGGAGGAGGGAAAGGGAAAAATGTTCCACCAGGCCAACCTGATAGGTTTTCTCCAATGTGTCATTACTGTGTTTCAGAGCATCTGTGTTGCTGCCATATGAACTGGATAGGAAGACAAAGTAATCAATTTCAGTTGAGAGCACTAATTTATCACCTTGCCATCTTTTATTGCAAGGTAGAGAATCTCTCTCTCTGTGTTTCTCTTCTACTTTCTAAATGCAAAATCAGGACAATAAAGAGATAACCCCCTCTTTCTCCATCTCTTCCCTCTCCTTATTTGTTTATAAGCCCTTGTAACTAAAATAAATGTTCTGAGAAGCAGAAATGTACATGATCATTCTCCATCATTGCCTGTTAAAGGGCAAGAGCCATGCTGGTTCTCATTGGAAAATATACAGGAAAAGTTCAAATTTTAGCCACTTCTGCATTACTAAGAACCTCCTCTTAATACATAATCAGCTATTCATCAAACCATGGTAGATATAGAATACAGGTACCCTTTAATTCTTTCCTGTGAAAATGGAAAAAGCCTGTTTTGTTGTCCTTGGCATAAATATGCTCTCTCAAGACTAGAAAAAACAAATGTCAGTATGATGGACCCAGGCTTTGAGTGTCAGAAGCAGCCTGCACTTTGCAATCTCATACCCAAGAAAGATCCTGAAAGAGGGTATGAAAGAAAGGCAGAACCTCCTCTAATGGTATGTCTACATGGTCTTTTGCAGGCAGATGTGAGCTGACTCTGTATGACTCCAGATAACCGGGAGCCATTGGACTGCAATACCACAGAACCAAGCCTGAGTATGCTGCCAGTCACAGATACTTGGCTTCTAGCTTGTTGATGTTCAAACTATGGGTTGAGCAGGCCCCTGTCTGCATGAAAAAGACTCTGTATAGTTCTGGTTTAGCCCTTGTCATATATTCTTACTAATGCCTATAAGTACACATTTGTACACAGTACAAAAAGAAGGAACTAAAAGTCCATGGTTTTGCTGGTTTGGTTTTCTTTTGGCATTTCTCTCAAACCTGAACTTCCCAAATCACCACCTATTTTTAATATAGCTTTCAAATCATATTTGCAACTTTTCCAAGAGTTTTTCTAGCCTTCAGTGAAGTGAGGCTGTCTAGTTTAAAGCCAAGCAGGTTTTGGGTTCACACATGTATATGTGGATAGATGTTCTTTCAGGACTATTAGACATATATCTACTAACTGCAGATGCTAGGGTCAACCTGAACATAGTGAAACACCTAATATCCCATCCAAAGTGCTAAGTCTTGCCTTTACTTGGTTTTCACATTGTCTTTAAATACTATTTGTCTGAAACACTACTAGCTAACAAGTCCTATTTGCATTCACACACTTTTTGCTTGCTTTGTTTGCTATTATTTTAATCTGAGAACCTTTACTGTAGATGCTCAAGTCTTTCATCATAATTTTCCTTAGAAAAAAACACCCTAGTTTATGCACACACATGGATATGTATATATATTCTTGGAACCTGACACTCCTCTGCCATTCCCAATATATCTTTCTAGGCCCCAATTTCCTAACCAAAAGCACATTATAGATCTGATGCTTTCCACAGCCTAGTAGCACATCAATAAACTACAGATTATTGTGCTTTGTCAGGTTTTATTTTGTAACATTATGGGAAATTCTCTGCTGCTTTGGATGAGTGCATAAACTCTTATTGCTTGACAATTAACAGAGCTAGTAATAGAAAATGCAATGTAATTTACCTTAGTACAAGGGATTTTGGTTAACAAAAATTAAACTATTGAACTCTCCTCTCGTAGGAGAAGGACATTGTTTCATTATGTGTGCAATTTTTTTTTGGCGGTTAAATAAATAAAAAAACTCCGTACACAACAGCAAGTGGGTGCTGGGCCTTGGGTGGATTTATTATGAAGGCTATGCGGAATTCTTCTAATGTGCTTGCTTTGGAACTGGACAAAATGATCCCTTTGCAAAATAAGCATGTGATACAGAGAGAGTTCACACAAATAAATAATGTTGAAAGGGGAGTTCCTTTATGTGCTGTGTAATTTCACTGTGTATCTTACCTCTGTTGCTGAATTAGGAAGGTCAGAATTCAATTCTCTCCCTCAGCAATACTATAAATGTCGAGGGGCCACCACATTACTCTGAGGACCAGTCAATCTTTTCAGGTTGACCTCCAAAGAGGTGGCTTGTGTGCTTTTGATCTCCCTGGCCTAGGAAGATTGTATTTATTTTCCTTTTCCTTTTTTCCTTTTCCTTTTCCTTTTTTCCTTTTCCTTTTCCTTTTCCTTTTCCTTTTCCTTTTCCTTTCCCTTTCCCTTTCCCTTTCCCTTTCCCTTTCCTTTTTTTTTTTTTTTCCCCAGGAATAGGAAGGAAACTAAATCTGAGGACAATCAATTTAAGGTTAATGTTTCCCCCCCACCAACTGGAAATTGTAAGCTGTTCAAAAGGAAATGGCATATAAATGAAGCCATGGGAGAAATGAGGCTGAGGGGTTGGGGTGGGGAGCTGGCATTGGGGGTTCAAAGCACAGCCTTAGTTTCCATGTCACCTAGTGAGAACCTAAACAAATCCATGGAGAATTTGCTTTGTGTAGACTACGGGAATGGGAAGTTTTGCGTTCACTGTGTTTTCCTGAGCATATCTAAAGAAAAACCTCAGTAAGAAAAAATACCTCAGCACTGCAAGTTTTATCTCTGTCTCTTGAATAAAAGTTAATTTTTATATTTTAAAAGGCACACTTTGACCCATTGCTATTTTCAGGCCAAAGAAATGATCTAATAAAATTTAAGGCCATAATAATGAATTCTTTATGACCTCCTCATTTTGCATAGTTTCTTTATAGTGGGACTTATATCTGAGTCTTAAATGAGTGAGGGGGAAAGGTTGGTGTTTTTCTGTGCCTGCCTGTCTGCCTATCCATCCATTAAGGCTTCCAGCTAGAGGGTGGACCATGGTTCTCATGGTCAATTTTCCTTCATTGGCACCAAATCAGCCTGATTGAAATATAAGGGTGAGGTTTGGTCTTTAAAAAATTGGGGAGGGTTATTTGCGCCTGGTGAAGGCATTGCATGTCTATTTCCTACCACATTTCAGTGAGTTTTATTGTCTCAATTTTGGAGGCAATTTAGATAATCCCAGACTAAGGTAAGAATATTGGTCTGTCCTGTAACCATAAGCGTGCACGTGGGTGAAAAAGTTGGAAAGGTTTCAACAATGGAACAGCCCAGTTGAACATGGCCTTTTCTGGGGAATTGGGTGTATTTGAACAGTGGGCTTTGTAAGCAAGGCAATAATAGCCTCACATAGACAGATAATGATGGATGTTATGGAATTGTGAATTGGGGTTTAAAATTGTGCCCTCCTGCCCTCAAACCTCCTTACACATACAAACAAAACAAAGCGGAGTTTGAGATGGAAGCATTAGACTGGATTGACTGAAAAGCTTTCCTCTTACTGGAGGGGGTAAGCCTGTATCAGATAGCGTTGAAATCGCCTACTTGACCCTTGTCTAACCTTCAATCCAGAACGTACAAAGTAGGACAGAGCTAATCCCAGCAAGTAGGTTTAAGCAAACAGGCTAACAATTTACTACCACTCAGAGAATGTCACTTTCTGAACTTTCTGCTCACACATGATTTTGGAAACAAGAGCCATTTAAAACAGAGATGCATTACAGTGAGAATATGAAGCTCCACTTCAAATCCAGTGAAAGCTCCTCACTCTTAAGCAGCACTGAAGAAGACATCTGTGTCTTTACTGGTATGCATGGTGGAACATACATGATGTATGACTTCCAGAGTACAATATAGTGATTCTGCAGCAGGTTTGCCCACTCTGATCATTTACTTGAAAGACGTCAGGTCTCTTGTCAAGCCATTTGCCATGATGTGTAGCATTCTCAATAGCACAAATAAAAGCAATTACATAAAATATGTGTGTGTAGAGTTATTGACATTTATGAAGATTTTCTTCTTATACAACTGCTTATGGAGGAGTTATTTTAGGCTGGAAACCTTTAAACCCTTCCTACATCACCTTGGAGCACAGAGGAAGACTGAGAAAAATGAAATGTGACAATTCTTCAGTCCTAGTCTGCCAGTTGGAAATGTTTGTTCATTGTTTTGTCAAGGCCAGACTGTGCCGACACTAGCTAGGTTGATCTGTCCCTTACTTTCCAGTTAGTTTGACAATTTGAATGGCTTTATCACGTAGAAAACGTACAATGCAAATCAAACAGGAAAGTACTATTCAAATTGGGCAAAAATACAGGATCATACTCATTATGGAATGGACTGACTGTCAAATATTACTTTTGCACATTACACAGGGTCAAATAATGATGACTTTTTTTAATGGAATATTTTTTTTTATTTCGGTAGAACAACCTGTGAGATTACCTTTTCTCAATCCTGAACAGAAGATTTGTGTCATTCTGAATGTAAATTATAACCTTGCGGCTGAGCTTAACACCTCAGTTGAGCAACCTTTGTTGTTGCCAACATCAAAGTTATCTCAAATTTTAGAGGAGTTTGGATCTGATTCCATAGCAGGACATTGTGGCTTAGATTAATTTTTGATGTTCCTTATATCCAATAAGACATTGTGATGACAGAGATTATGTACAATGTAGATAGACACTGACGTGGAGGAATTATGATGTCAGGGTTGTTTGAGAGGTTTTTATTTATTATGAGGCAAATATCACATTCCTTATATATTTTTTCCTTGAGATTCCTGACTATAAATTTGCCCTACAAAAATGAACTAGAACTTTGTTAGAAGGTTCATCAAGGCCAGAAACAATTCTGGCTAAGAAATAAACTACATTCAAAGGCAAAAGAAGTGCAAAATAGCAGGCACTGCTATAAATTACTGGCAAAACCCAAATTGTAGTTATGCAATTCTTTGTTTGCCTCTTTTTATCATTTGTTCCAGCATAAGAGTCTCTTTTTAAAGAGAGAGCTAGTGAAAAACCGCCAGCCTGAAGCAGGAA